>NC_084617.1:42207411-42254911 GCF_033978795.1 Nerophis ophidion
ACTATTAAAAAGGCTAAATGAATGTTTTTGCCTTTTTGTTCAGTATTACTATTAACGTTTCATCTCATTGTCATTAAATTATGCTTTTTATTAATTAGATGGATAGGTTTAAAGGGGCCAAAAAAACTGGTGGACTTTTAGTCTTTTGTCCACAATTTCTATTTTTATCATTTTTATTTTCTCTTCTCACTCTTTGCAAAGAATTAACTGCCGTATAAAAAGATGGCGAAACCAAACATGGTAGTCAATACTGTTATTTGATTGGCTGTTAGCATGTCCCTCCCATTAATCAATGACCGCTTCCTGTGTTGCTCGGTTACCAGAGAGCGAGTGTCTTTGTTCATGCAACCAACCTTGCTTTTCAACTTCCGCTTTCTTCAGACGAACAAGAAAAAAAACAAACTCAAACGTTAAAAACAAATGCTTTAATTGTTATCGATTACGTGTCTATCATGATATATATTGATATTGTTTTGTACCTCTAATGAGTTCTGATTACAGCCTTGTCTCCTTTATGGTGCACAAGTTGCAGACATACTTATACTTGAAATGTTGAGAGCGATCATTTAAGTTGGTAAATGAGACCATGACTATCTTACAGTACAACTACTGGTGGGAATGCTTGTCACTCAAAAGACACCTGGTATGTGAAAACCTGGTGAGTTGAGGAACTGGTGTCGAAAGTACTTTTCTCCCACTTATTCCTGACCTGCTACCACAACTCCATCACTTTGATTCTATAGACCTCCTCCATCTTTCTCTTCTTTTCCCAACCATGCAGCCTTTCTCACCCTTTCATCTCTGGGTGCCGGGAGGTTAAGGGGCATTTTGGGCGAGAGGGCTGTCGGCAGGTTGTGCGGGCACGCCGCTGGCCTTTTTCCCACAGCCCGCGTCAAATGTTGCTGAACCCTGACCTCAGCAGGCCCTCTCCAAATCAGGGATGACCAGCATTCAGCCAGCCAGACCCTATTCAAAACTGGACTTCCCATTGGGGAGGTGGGGGGGATTGTGGCCCGTGCCCTCCCTTTTGTGCGATTTTCAAGCAGGGTGGGACGACTCGCCAGCACAAGACTTGCCTATTCACCATGTATTTGACCCATTGCTGACTCATAGGGGTCCAACACTTGGAAGGTTCTTTTTCATTCAAACATTTAGTTTTTTTACCAGGATGCAAAATAATCCATCGTTATGTTGTGTCAACATCCAACTAAAGTGGCATAACTTTTGTTTTGTCACCCGGAAGTCCTTTTGATGGTGATTGATTGTTAGGGCTGCCCAAAAAAAAATTGATTCACAAACAAAGCGCGATTCTTTTTCTTCCCGGTTCTAAATCTCCTCATAGTTTTAATAAATCGCTAAAAAAAAACAACAACATATATATATATATATATATATATATATATATATATATATATATATATATATATACAGTATACATATATATATATATATATATGCATATATAAATATATATATATATCTAAATATATTTAAAAAAAAACATATATATGCACTACACGCATTCTTTTTTATTATTTTTATAAATGTCTAATGATAATGTCAGTGAGGGATTTTTAATCACTGCTATGCTGAAATTATAATTAATATTAATACTGTTGTTGATGATATTCATTTTTGTTTCATTACTTTTGGTTTGTTCTGTGTCGTGTTTGTCTCCTCTCAATTGCTCTGTTTATTGCAGTTCTGAGTGTTGCTGGGTTAGGTTTGGTTTTGGAAATGGATTGCATTGTTATGGTATCGCTGTGTAGTGGTTTGTTGGATTGATAAAAAATATATATATACTTTTTTTTTTCTTAAATAAAAAAAAATCGATTTAAAAAAAATGACAATCGATTATGAATCGCACAATACTCGATTCTTATTTGAATCGATTTTTCCCCACACCCCTAATATATACATATACTGTATGTATATATATATATATACATATGTACATAGGTATGTATGTGTATGTATATATATATATATATATATATATATATATATATATATATATATATATATATATATATATATATATATATATATAGATATGTGTGTGTGTTTGTGTGTGTCTGTGAGTGTATATGTACAAAACCCCATTTCCATATGAGTTGGGAAATTGTGTTAGATGTAAATATAAACTGAATACTATTAATTGCAAATCATTTTCAACCCATTATCAGCTGAATATGCTACAAAGACAACATATTTGATGTTCAAATTGATAAACTTTTTTTTTTGCAAATAATCATTAACTTTAGAATTTGATGCCAGCAACACGTGACAAAGAAGTTGGAAAATGTGGCAATAATTACTGATAAAGTTGAGGAATACTCATCAAACACTTATTTGGAACATCCCACAAGTGTGCAGGCTAATGGGAACAGGTGGGTGCCATGATTGTGTATAAAAGCAGCTTCCATGAAATGCTAAGTAATTCTCAAACAAGGATGAGACGAGGGTCACCAATTTGTAAGCAAATTGTCGAACAGTTTTAGAACAACATTTCTCAGCGAGCTATTGCAAGGGCTTCCGCCCGATTGTAGCTGAGATAGGCGCCAGCGTCCCCCGCTACCCCAAAAGGAAATACGTGGTAGAAAATGGACGGATGGAGGGGCTATTGCAAGGAATTTAGGGATTTTACCATCTACGGTCCATGAAATCATCAAAATATTCAGAGAATCTGGAGAAATCACTGCACGAAAGCGATGATATTACGGACCTTTGTTCCTTTAGGCGGTACTGCATCAAAAACCGACATCAGTGTGTAAAGGATATCACCACGTGGGCTCAGGAACACTTCATAAAACCACTGTCAGTAACTACAGTTGGTTGCTACATATGTAAGTGCAAGTTAAAATCTGCTATGCAAAGCCAAACCCATTTATCAACAACACCAAGGAACGCCGCTGTCTTCGCTGGGCCCAAGCTCATCTAAGATGGACTGATGCAAAGTGAAAAAGTGTTCTGTGGTCTGACGAGTCCACATTTCAAATTATATTTGGAAACTGGACGTGGTGTCCTCCGGAACAAAGAGGAAAATAACCACCCGGATTGTTATAGGCGCAAAGTTGAAAAGCCAGCATCTGTGATGGTATGGGGGTGTATTAGTGCCCAAGGCATGGGTAACTTACACATTTGTGAAGGCACCAATAATGCTGAATGGTCCACACAGGTTTTGGAGCAACATATGTTGTCATCCAAGCAACGATATCATGTATGCCCCTGCCTATTTCAGCAAAACAATGCCAAGCCACGTGTTACAACAGCGTGGTTTTGTAGTAAAAGAGGGTACTATCCTGGCCTGCCTGCAGTCCAGACCTGTCTCCCATTGAAAATGTGTGGCGCATTATGAAGCGTTGAATACGACAGCGGAGACCTCGGACTGTTGAATGACTAAAGCTCTACATAAAACAAGAATGAGAAAGAATTCCACTTTCAAAGCTTCAACACTTCGTTTCCTCAGTTCCCAAAACGTTAATTGAGTATTGTTAAAAGAAAAGGTGATGTAACACAGTGGTGAACATGCCCTTTCCCAACTACTTTGGCACGTGTTGCAGCCATGAAATTCTAAGTTGATTATTATTTGCAAAAAAAAATAAAGCTTATGAGTTTGAACATCAAATATCTTGTCTTTGTAGTGCATTCAATTGAATATGGGTTGAAAAGGATTTGCAAATCATTGTATTCCGTTTGTATTTACATCTAACACAATTTCCCAACTCATATGGAAACAGGGTTTGTATGTATATATGTATATATGTTTATACTCATCCCATCCATCCATTTTCTAACGGCTTATTCCCTTTGGGGTCGCGGGGGGCGCTGGTGCCTATCTCAGCTACAATCGGGCGGAAGGCGGGGTACACCCTGGACAAGTCGACACCTCATCGCAGGGCCAACACAGATAGACAGACAACATTCGCTATCCTCTTGTCTCGGAACATAGATTTCGCATTGAGCCACATTTGACTAACTGCACTAGAGCAAGCCCAGTCACAGGCAATTACAGAGCCTGCTAGCCTGGGTATGGAGTCAGTTAAGTTAGAACTAGCCAGCGCCAGGCTGGATGATCCCTGTACACATAGCAAATTTCGTAGAATAATACACAACTCACAAAATGTTTTTTCTGCTATGACTATGACTACGTCAGAGTTAGACATGCGTTCTCCTGAGGTGGCAAATTATGATGCGTTCAGTTTATCGCAGCACCAAGTAGACAATCTGAAAATTCCCGTCATATCAATTCCTAGATATGGTCGTAATTATTTTAAGTACACTGTGCATAATAAACGCAACATTATTAATATTGTTACTACGGATAATTTTATCAACAACTCCTTAAAACAGCCCACTACCTATAATATGGGCTTTCTAAACATTAGATCTTTGTCTCCCAAAACGTTATTAGTTAATGAGGTCATTAATCTTAACGTCATCGGTCTTAGCGAAACCTGGCTTAAACCAGACGACTTTTTTGCGATAAATGAGGCATCCCCTCCTAAATATACGAATGCGCATATTGCCCGTCGCCTTAAAAGGGGAGGGGGGGTCGCACTAATATACAACGAAAACTTTAACTTTAGTCCTAACTTAAATAATAAATATAAATCGTTTGAGGTGCTTTCTATGAAGTCTGCCACACCTCTGCCTCTGTGCCTGGCCGTTATCTACCGCCCCCCAGGGCCCTATTTGGACTTTATTAGTGAATTTTCAGAGTTTGTTGCTGATCTAGTGACACACGCCGATAATATAATTATAATGGTAGACTTTAATATCCATATGAATACCCCATTGGACCCACCGTGCGTGGCGCTCCAGACTAGAATTGATAGCTGTGGTCTTACACAAATAATAAATGAACCGACGCATCGCAGCGGTAATACGATAGACCTAGTGCTTGTCAGAGGTATCACCGTTTCCAAAGTTATCATACTCCCGTATACTAAAGTAATGTCCGATCATTACCTTATAAAATTCGAAGTTCAGACTCATGTTCGGCAAGCTAATAATAATAAAAACTGCTATAGCAGCCGCAACATTAATGCTGCCACAACGACGACTCTTGCTGACCTACTGCCCTCGGTAATGGCACCGTTCCCAAAGTATGTGGGCTCTATTGATAACCTCGCTAACAACTTTAACAACGCCCTGCGCGAAACCATTGATAGTATAGCACCGCTGAAGTTAAAAAAGGCTCCAAAAAGGCATACGCCATGGTTTACTGAAGAAACTAGAGCTCAGAAATTATTATGTAGAAAGCTGGAACGCAAATGGCGCATGACTAAACTTGAGGTGCACCATCAAGCATGGAGTGATAGTTTAATAACTTATAAACGCATGCTTACCTTAGCTAAAACTAATTATTACTCAAATCTCATCCGCATTAATAAAAACGATCCAAAATTTTTGTTTAGTACAGTAGCATCGCTAACCCAACAAGGGACTCCTTCCAGTAGCTCCACCCATTCGGCAGATGACTTTATGAAGTTCTTTAATAAGAAAATTGAACTTATTAGAAAGGAGATTAAAGACAATGCGTCCCAGCTACAACGGGGTTCTATTAACACTGATACGATGGTATATACGGCGGATACTGCCCTCCAAAATAGTTTCTCTCGTTTTGAGGAAATAACATTAGAGGAATTGTTACAACGTGTAAATGGAATAAAACAGACAACATGTTTACTTGACCCTATTCCTGGGAAACTGATCAAGGAGCTCTTTGTATTATTAGGTCCATCAGTGCTAAATATTATAAACTTATCACTCTCCTCGGGCACTGTTCCCCTAGCATTCAAAAAAGCGGTTATTCATCCTCTTCTTAAAAGACCTAACCTCGATCCTGACCTCATGGTAAACTACCGACCGGTGTCTCAACTTCCCTTTATTTCGAAAATCCTCGAAAAAATTGTTGCAGAGCAGCTAAATGAACACTTAGCGTTTAACAATCTATGTGAAACCTTTCAATCCGGTTTCAGGGCAAATCACTTGACTGAGACAGCCCTCGCAAAATTGACTAATGATCTATTGCTAACGATGGACTCTGATGCGTCATCTCTGTTGCTGCTCCTCGATCTTAGCGCTGCTTTCGATACCGTCGATCATAATATTTTATTAGAGCGTATCAAAACACGAATTGGTATGTCAGACTCAGCCCTGTCTTGGTTTAACTCTTATCTTACTGATAGGATGCAGTGCGTCTCCCATAACAGTGTGACCTCAGACTATGTTAAGGTAACGTGTGGAGTTCCCCAGGGTTCGGTCCTTGGCCCTGTACTCTTCAGCATTTACATGCTGCCGCTAGGTGACGTCATACGCAAAAAAAGTATTAGCTTTCACTGCTATGCTGATGACACCCAACTCTACATGCCCCTAAAGCTGACCAACACGCCGGATTGTAGTCAGCTGGAGGCGTGTCTTAATGAAATTAAACAATGGATGTCCGCTAACTTTTTGCAACTTAACGCCAAAAAAACGGAAATGCTAATTATCGGTCCTGCTAGACACCGACCTCTATTTAATAATACAACTTTAACATTTGACAACCAAATAATAAAACAAGGTGACTCGGTAAAAATCTGGGTATTATCTTCGACCCAACTCTCTCCTTTGAGGCACACATTAAAAGCGTTACTAAAACGGCCTTCTTTCATCTCCGTAATATCGCTAAAATTCGCTCCATTTTGTCTACTAAAGATGCTGAGATCATTATCCATGGGTTTGTTACGTCTCGTCTCGATTACTGTAACGTATTATTTTCGGGTCTCCCCATGTCTAGCATAAAAGATTACAGTTGGTACAAAATGCGGCTGCTAGACTTTTGACAAGAACAAGAAAGTTTGATCATATTACGCCTGTACTGGCTCACTTGCACTGGCTTCCTGTGCACTTAAGATGTGACTTTAAGGTTTTACTACTTACGTATAAAATACTACACGGTCTAGCTCCAGCCTATCTTGCCGATTGTATTGTACCATATGTCCCGGCAAGAAATCTGCGTTCAAAAGACTCCGGCTTATTAGTGATTCCTAGAGCCCAAAAAAAGTCTGCGGGCTATAGAATGTTTTCCGTTCGGGCTCCAGTACTCTGGAATGCCCTCCCGGTAACAGTTCGAGATGCTACCTCAGTAGAAGCATTTAAGTCTCACCTTAAAACTCATCTGTATACTCTAGCCTTTAAATAGACCTCCCTTTTAGACCAGTTGATCTGCCGCTTCTTTTCTTTCTCCCATGTCCCCCACCTCCCTTGTGGAGGGGGTCCGGTCCGATGACCATGGATGAAGTACTGGCTGTCCAGAGTCGAGACCCAGGATGGACCGCTCATCGGGACCCAGGATGGACCGCTCGCCTGTATCGATTGGGGACATCTCTACACTGCTGATCCGCCTCCGCTTGAGATGGTCTCCTGTGGACTGGACTCTCGCTGCTGTCTTGGATCCGCTTTGGACTGAACTCTCGCGGCTGTGTTGGAGCCACTATGGATTGAACTTTCGCAGCATCATGTTAGACCCGCTCGACATCCATTGCTTTCGGTCCCCTAAAGGGGGGGGGGTTGCCCACATCTGAGGTCCTCTCCAAGGTTTCTCATAGTCAGCATTGTCACTGGCGTCCCACTGGATGTGAATTCTCCCTGCCCACTGGGTGTGAGTTTTCCTTGCCCTTTTGTGGGTTCTTCCGAGGATGTCGTAGTCGTAATGATTTGTGCAGTCCTTTGAGACATTTGTGATTTGGGGCTATATAAATAAACATTGATTGATTGATTGATTGATTCACACTCACATTCACACACTAGGGCCAATTTAATGTTGCCAATCAACCTATCCCCAGGTGCATGTCTTTGGAAGTGGGAGGAAGCCGGAGTACCCGGAAGGAACCCACGCAGTCAGAAAGATCCCGAGTCCGGGATTGAACCCAGTACTACTCAGGACCTTCGTATTGTGAGGCAAACGCACTAACCCCTCTTCTACCGTGCAGAGTGGTTAGCAGAGGGGCATATATATATATATATATATATATATATATATATATATATATATATATATATATATATATATATATATATATAAATATATATATATAAATATAAATATATTGTCTGTCCATCTGTGTTGGCCCTGCGATGAGGTGGCGACTTGCCTGAATGCAGCTGAGATCGACTCCAGCACCCCCCGTGACCCCTAAAGGGACAAGCGAATGTCACACCAAAAAATGGATTTCAAAATGAATCGCAATTCTTATTTGGAACGATTCTTAATCGATTAAAAAACGTATTTAAAAAAATGTATATAAATAAGATTATTTATTTTAATCTGTCTTTCCCAGACACCTGGCAAATCCAATAGTTTAGGGGTCAGCAACCTGCGGCTCTTTGATGAAGTGAAGTGAAGTGAATGATATTTATATAGCGCTTTTTCTCTAGTGACTCAAAGCGCTTTACATAGTGAAACCCAATATCTAAGTTCCATTTAAACCAGTGTGGGTGGCACTGGGAGCATGTGGGTAAAGTGTCTTGCCCAAGGACACAACGGCAGTGACTAGGATGGCGGAAGCGGGGATCGAACCTGCAACCCTCAAGTTGCTGGCACGGCCGCTCTACCAACCGAGCTATACCGCCCCATGATGTGGCTCAGCTGCATAATCGCCGACACCCCCGATTATTTCGGGTGGTTTCCGGATTTTGGTGCCTTTCCCGGGAATCACCCGGGGCTAATATTCTCCGATTTCAACCCGGTCTACAAAATTAAGGGCGTGCCGTGATAGCAATACTTTTAACGTCCTCCAAAGCTTGTTGTCGCGCCCGCTTTTACACCATGCTAACCGCGTGCCAGCCGGACGCACACCATACGCAGCTTCTGTTAACACACGTGACTGCAAGGCATACTTATTAAACGGCCATACAGGTTACACTGAGGGTTGTAGTATAAACAACTTTAACAGTCTTACTAATATGCGCCACACTGTGAACCCAGACCAAACAAGAATAACAAACACATTTCGGGAGAACATCCCATGCATCCCTAACTCTTCCTGGCTACATTATACACCCACTCTAGCACCAAACGCCGCCCACCTCAACCGACGCACGGAGGGGGCGCGGGTGAGGGGTGGTAGTGGGGGCGTATAATGTAGCCATGAAGAGTAATATGCATTTTTTTGTCCTGTCCAGCTTCTCAGGGAAATCATATAGTTGATGTAGAAGCCCATATCGGCTGTTCAGATTTACGTTACAAAAGAGAAGTGTAGGATACTTCTCTGGTTGCCTTATTTGTATTTGACTTAATTAAATGTTTTATTATCATTTGGTGCTAAATTAAAGTCTTAATAAGCTGCTACGCTTCGTACTGTCTCTGCCTCTGTCAGTACATCTCTGCAGCACCCAGCATTGTCCAACCCTCACAACCATCCGATTGGTTACACGCAGAGCATGTAACCAAACATGAACTCCATGGTGTTCAGGGAAAAATAGTCTCTCCTATTGCTATTGTACTATTTTTTCAGCTATAGTTACATTAATCATTAGTAATGTAGCAGCCTAGTTTTGAATTGCAGCTTCCCTGCTATCACATGTTGATAAAAAATATAACATTTACTTAATAAAAATCAACTACAGGCTTCCTAAATGCTGTAATAAATTAAGACTGATGAGTTAAGCATATGTCAGCATGTGGCCCCAATTCTAACACTTTGTTTCAAATGCTTATTTCAAACGTTTATTTACAGTAAGTCATTAATTTGACTCAGTCAAATTAATGAGGGGTTCAATATGTTCATCATAATTCTTGTTCTGTGTACTTGTTCTGTGAAGTTTGAACAGTGTCTTCAACTGAATCATAATGGTGCTTTGTCTGATTGAATTCCAAATACAATGAATATGAGTCACTGAGTAGATGGTTTGGAACGTTTACTTTAAAAAAATCCAGAAATCTTTTTCACGTGCGATACACGTCTCCATCTCATCGCTGCCTGGGGGGGCAATAGACTACAGACTGTGGTGAAGTAGGCCGGCTTCAATGCATGAAGAAGCCTACAATTTCTGGTTGTGTTTTCCCCTCCGAATGCTGAATGGCAATAAACGATATTTATCTCGATAGTATTTCTGATTCTGAAAAACAAAACACAAAACAGTCCTAGATACTAAGTATGTCATTATTTTGTCTTAGTAAGTCAATATTTACTAAAGTAAAAACAAAACACAAAACAGTCCTAGTTTCCTGAGATACTAATTATGTCATTATTTTGTCTCAGTAAGTCAATATTATATATATATATATATATATATATATATATATATATATATATATATATATAAATATTATATTTTTTTATTTATATATATATATATATATATATATATATATATATATATATATATATATATATATATATATATACATATATATATATATATACATATATAGACTCAAAAACTCCTTTGTCCCACACACCATTAGACTGTACAACTCCTCTCTGGGGCGGGGGGCGGGGGGTACTAGGATGACAGTGCAATACTATTTCATAACATGGTTACTACTGCCTATTTTTTCTTGTTATATTCTTATTTTACTGTTATATTTTTATTCCCATTGTTGCTTTTTATTTTTTATTCTTATTGTAATATTTCTCTATTTTGTTTCCATTTAAACCTCCATTATTTATTTTTTTTAAAATTGATCTCAACTCTGTACACTGCTGCTGGAATTTTAATTTTCCTGAAGGAACTCTCCTGAAGGAATCAATAAAGTTCTATCTATCTATCTATATATCTAATGTTTACTAAGTCAAAATAATTACATACTTAGTATCTCAGGAAACTAGGACTGATTTGTGTTTTGTTTTTACTTTATGAAAAAAATATCGAGATATATATCGTATATTGCCATTCAGCATACGGAGCGGAAAATACAACCAAAAATTGTAGGCTTCTTCAAGCATTGAAGCCGGCCTACTTCTTTTCAATATAGTGAAAGTGTGTGAAGACGTGATGGTTTAAATGTGTTGCAGAAGGCGAGCACTTTGATGGCCATGCCGCGTGCTGAAGTGTGGGGGCTGCCACAGCTTTCACCTGTCAGGGTCGTGCATGAATGGGGGCCTCCAGAGGGTCCGACCAGGGGGGTCCTGCGGAAAGAAGGGTGGGGGTGACACGGGGCTCTGTGTGGGCTGGGACATCATGGCAGGTCTCCTTTAGAAGATCTCCAGACCAAGGAGGTTAGTCAGGGTGTTGGCACGTTGGCCCCCTGCCGTGTGGCGCACCAGCAAGATGCCGGCTCACCCGCTGAGGAAGGGAGAAGCAGATGTTCTCCTTCATGGGGCTCTGCTCACTTAGCAGGTTCTTCATCCTGGCAGACTGTTCAGGTCAACCACTGGTACAGGGTTTCCCACACATTCATTTATGTGTGGCGTCACGCCACGAAAGAATTACGTCCGCCACAAAAAAAAAAAAAAAAAAAAAAAAAATTTTGATTTATTTATTTTTTTCCAGCTTTTGACTCGCTCGACCGCTCATAAAAGCAATGGACTTTGTCTGTGAATGGAGCTTGTAGTTACATATTATATAACTATGTAAATATTATATAAATATGTATATAAATATGTACATAAAGTGTTGTAATTATTCTCCAACTCCGCGTTCTTCTTGTTCATCGCCGCCGATACTTAGGTCTACTACACTACTGTATTTTAATGTTGTCATTATGGTGGTACTTAATGAATACTTAGGTCTACTACACTACTGTATTTTAATGTTGTCATTATGGTGGTACTTAATGAATACTTAGGTCTACTACACTACTGTATTTTAATGTTGTCATTATGGTGGTACTTAATGAATACTTAGGTCTACTACACTACTGTATTTTAATGTTGTCATTATGGTGGTGATTGATGAATACTTAGGTCTACTACATTCCTGTATTTTAAAGTCATTATGGGGGTGCTTGATGAATACTTAGGTCCACTACACTACTGTATTTTAATGTTATCATTATGGTGGTGCTTGATGAATACTTACTGTAGGTCTACTACACTACTGTATTTTAAAGCCATTATGGTGGTGCTTGATGAATACTTAGGTCTACTACACTCCTGTATTTTAAAGTCATTATGGTGGTGCTTGATGACTACTTAGGTCTACTACACTACTGTATTTTAATGTTGTCATAATGGTCGTACTTAATGAATACTTAGGTCTACTACACTACTGTATTTTAATGTTGTCATAATGGTCGTACTTAATGAATACGTAGGTTTACTACACTTCTGTATTTTATTGTTGTCATTATGGTGGTACTTAATGAATTCCTAGGTCTACTATGCCAATGGTTCTCAACCTTTTTTCAGTGATGTACCCCCTGTGAACATGTTTTTAATTTAAGTACCCCCTAATCAGAGCAAAGCATTTTTGGTTGAAAAAAAGAGATAAACTATGTCATAAGTTTCTGATTTATTAAATTGTATAACAGTGCAAAATATTGCTCATTTGTAGTGGTCTTTCTTGAACTATTTGGAAAAAAATTTTAGAAAAATAAGTAAAATCTTGTTGAAAAATAAAAAAGTGATTAAATTATAAAAAAAGATTTATACATATAGAAGTGATCATCAACTTAAAGTGCCCTCTTTGGGGATTGTAATGGATATCCATCTGGATTCATGAACTTAATTCTAAACATTTCTTCACAAAAAAATAAATCTTTAACATCAATATTAATGGAACATGTCCACAAAAAATCTAGCTGTCAACACTGAATATTGCATTGTTGAATTTCTTTTCACAGTTCGTGAACCTACATTCATATTGTGTTGAAGTATTATTCAATAAATAAAGGATTTTTGAATTGTTGCTATTTGTAAAATATTTTTTCAAAATCTCACATACTCCTTGGCATACCTTCAAGTACCCCAAGGGGTATGCATACCCCCACTTGAGAACCACTGTACTACACTATTGTATTTTAATGTTGTCATTATGGTGGTACTTAATGAATACTTTGGCCTACTACACTACTTTATTTAATGTTGTCATTATGGTGGTACTTGATGAATACTTAGGTCTACTTCACCATTGTATTTATTGTTGTCATTATGGTGGTACTTAATGAATACTAAGGTCTACTACACGACTGTATTTTAATAATGTCATTATGTGTGTACCTAATGAATACTTAAGTCTGCTACACTACTGTGTTTTAATGTTGTCATTATGGTGGTGCTTGATGAATACTGAGGTCTACTACACGACTGTATTTTAATGTTGTCATTATGTGTTTACTTAATGAATACTTAAGTCTGCTACACTACTGTGTTGTAATGTTGTCATTATGGTGGTGCTTGATGAATACTTAGGTCTACTACACTACTGTATTTTAATGTTGTCGTTATGGTGGTACTTAATCAATGCTAAGGCCTACTACACTACTGTATTTTAATGTTGCCGTTATGGTGGTACTTAATGAATACTTAGGTCTACTACACTACTTTATTTTAATGTTGTCATTATGGTGGTACTTAATGAATACTTTGGCCTACTACACTTTTTTAGTTAATGTTGTCATTATGGTGGTACCTAATGAGTACTTAGGTCCACTATAATATTGTATTTTAATGTTGTCATTATGGTGGTACTTAATGAATACTCAGGTCTACTACACTACTGTATTTTAATGTTGTCATTATGGTGATACTTAATGAATACTTTGGCCTACTACACCACTTTATTTAATGTTGTCATTATGATGGTACCTAATGAATACTTAGGTCTAGATAGATAGATAGATAGATAGATAGATAGATAGATAGATAGATAGATAGATAGATAGATAGTACTTTATTTATTCCGTCAGGAGAGTTCCTTCAGGAAAATTACAATTTTCAGCACAATCCCATTCAAGATCAGACAAACATTATAGGGAGACAGAACAGGATCGCTGACGGGTCTGCCGGCTTCCAGCGCCCCTTACAAAAAAGATGACATACAGGTAAACAAGGAGTTTACCTGTAGGCCCTGGAGTGGGGGTGCGGACTGAGGCCAAGGGGGAAAAAAACAACAACAACTCATAGCCATAGTACACATCACTCTTCCATGTGTGTAAGAGGGAAACATCAAACATCAAAGAACACAGAGGACATTAAAGACATTAAAGCAGCAGATACAACCAGACACTTCTACATACAGCTATGAATAAAAAGTAAAATAAACATATCCACTGTGGTGGCCTCTGCGGTGTTCCACGCCATCGTCTGCTGGGGAAGAGGGGGCATGGCCAGAGACAGAAGCAGACCCAAAAAGGCAACCAAGACAGCCAAAACCACTCTCGGCCAGTGTCCAGTCCGCATGGATGAGCGAGGATATGTCCAAGGTGACTGAGGTGTCCGACACCTGCTCACCCAGTCAAGACACCGCGAAGCCTCTCCGTCCCAGTAGCTCAGTGCTAGCTCCACAGTCCTGTCCCCTCATCCGCATCTCCTCCAGTACATCCAAACAGACTCTGGTGTAGCAGAGACCCTGCAGCTGGTCTCCATGGCCAAAAGGCTCCCGGGAGGCAGATCCAGAAGTCCACAAAAAAAGCACCACAGAGGTCACGAAAGTGGCACCCCTTGTCACACAGTCCCAAAGGGTCCCGGACCAAAATGCAAAAAAATATAATACCATATGAAAACAAGAGGGAAACACAAAAGGATGACACAAGAGCACAGAGCTCTGCCTACAGCAGCCACTACAGCAGCGCCATCTTGGAAATATACTATACTATTGTATTTTAATGTTGTCATTATGGTGGTACTTAATGATAACTCAGGTCTACTATACTACTGTATTTTAATGTTGTCATTATGGTGGCGCTCATAGATAATTAGGTCTACTTCACTACTGTATTTTAATGTCATTATGGTGGTGCTTGATGAATATTTAGGTCTACTATACTCCTGTATTTTAAAGTTGTCATGATGGTGGTATTTAATGAATACTTAGGCCTACTACACTACTGTATTTTAATGTTGTCATTATGGTGGTACTTAATGAATACTCAGGTCTACTACACTACTGTATTTTAATGTTGTCATTATGGTGATACTTAATGAATACTTTGGCCTACTACACCACTTTATTTAATGTTGTCATTATGATGGTACCTAATGAATACTTAGGTCTACTATACTATTTTAATGTTGTCATTATGGTGGTACTTAATGAATACTCAGGTCTACTAAACTACTGTATTTTAATGTTGTCATTATGGTGATACTTAGTGAATACTTTGGCCTACTACACCACTTTATTTAATGTTGTCATTATGATGGTACCTAAGGAATACTTAGGTCTACTATACTATTGTATTTTGATGTTGTCATTATGGTGGTACTTAATGATAACTCAGGTCTACTATACTACTGTATTTTAATGTTGTCATTATGGTGGCGCTCGTAGATAATTAGGTCTACTTCACTACTGTATTTTAATGTCATTATGGTGGTGCTTGATGAATATTTAGGTCTACTATACTCCTGTATTTTAATGTTGTCATGATGGTGGTATTTAATGAATACTTAGGCCTACTACACTACTGTATTTTAATGTTGTCATTATCAATCAATCAATGTTTACTTATATAGCCCTAAATCACTAGTGTCTCAAAGGGCTGCACAAACCACCACGACATCCTCGGTAGGCCCACATAAGGGCAAGGAAAACTCACACCCAGTGGGACATCGGTGACAATAATGACCCAGTGGGACGTCGGTGACAATGATGACTATGAGAACCTCAGAGAGGAGGAAAGCAATGGATGTCGAGCGGGTCTAACATGATACTGTGAAAGTTCAATCCACAATGGATCCAACACAGTCGCGAGAGTCCAGTCCAAAGCGGTCCAACACAGCAGCGAGAGTCCCGTTCACAGCGGAGCCAGCAGGAAACCATCCCAAGCGGAGGCGGATCAGCAGCGCAGAGATGTCCCCAGCCGATACACAGGCAAGCAGTACATGGCCACCGGATCGGACCGGACCCCCTCCACAAGGGAGAGTGGGACATAGAAGAAAAAGAAAAGAAACCAGATCAACTGGTCTAAAAAGGGAGTCTATTTAAAGGCTAGAGTATACAAATGAGTTTTAAGGTGAGACTTAAATGCTTCTACTGAGGTAGCATCTGGAACTGTTACCGGGAGGGCATTCCAGAGTACTGGAGCCCGAACGGAAAACGCTCTATAGCCCGCAGACTTTTTTTGGGCTTTGGGAATCACTAACAAGCCGGAGTCCTGTGAACGCAGATTTCTTGCCGGGACATATGGTGCAATACAATCGGCAAGATAGGATGGAGCTAGACCGTGTAGTATTTTATACGTAAGTAGTAAAACCTTAAAGTCACATCTTAAGTGCACAGGAAGCCAGTGCAGGTGAGCCAGTACAGGCGTAATGTGATCAAACTTTCTTGTTCTTGTCAAACGTCTAGCAGCCGCATTTTGTACCAACTGTAATCTTTTAATGCTAGACATGGGGAGACCCGAAAATAATACGTTACAGTAGTCGAGGCGAGACGTAACAAACGCATGGATAATGATCTCAGCGTCTTTAGTGGACAGAATGGAGCGAATTTTAGCGATATTACGGAGATGAAAGAAGGCCGTTTTAGTAACGCTTTTAATGTGTGCCTCAAAGGAGAGAGTTGGGTCGAAGATAATACCCAGATTCTTTACCGTGTCGCCTTGTTTAATTGTTTGGTTGTCAAATGTTAGAGTTGTATTATTAAATAGAGTTTGGTGTCTAGCAGGACCGATAATCAGCATTTCCGTTTTTTTGGCGTTAAGTTGCAAAAAGTTAGCGGACATCCATTGTTTAATTTCATTAAGACACGCCTCCAGCTGACTACAATCCGGCGTGTTGGTCAGCTTTAGGGGCATGTAGAGTTGGGTGTCATCAGCATAACAGTGAAAGCTAATACCGTATTTGCGTATGATGTCACTTAGCGGCAGCATGTAGATGCTGAAGAGTGCAGGGCCAAGGACCGAACCCTGGGGAACTCCACACGTTACCTTAACGTAGTCCGAGGTCACATTGTTATGGGAGACACACTGCATCCTATCAGTAAGATACGAGTTAAACCAAGACAGGGCTAAGTCTGACATACCAATTCGTGTTTTGATACGTTCTAATAAAATATTATGATCGACGGTATCGAAAGCAGCGCTAAGATCGAGGAGCAGCAACATAGATGACGCATCAGAATCCATCGTTAGCAATAGATCATTAGTCATTTTTGCGAGGGCTGTCTCCGTGGAGTGATTTGCCCTGAAACCGGATTGAAAGGTTTCACATAGATTGTTATACGCTAAGTGTTCATTTAACTGCTCCGCAACAATTTTTTCAAGGATTTTTGAAATAAAGGGAAGGTGAGACACCGGTCGGTAGTTTACCATGAGGTCAGGATCGAGGTTAGGTCTTTTAAGAAGAGGATGAATAACCGCTTTTTTGAATGCTAGGGGAACAGTGCCCGAGGAGAGTGATAAGTTTATAATATTTAGCACTGATGGACCTAATAATACAAAGAGCTCCTTGATCAGTTTCCCAGGAATAGGGTCAAGTAAACATGTTGTCTGTTTTATTCCATTTACACGTTGTAACAATTCCTCTAATGTTATTTCCTCAAAACGAGAGAAACTATTTTGGAGGGCAGTATCCGCCGTATATACCATCGTATCAGTGTTAATAGAACCCCGTTGTAGCTGGGACGCATTGTCTTTAATCTCCTTTCTAATGACTTCAATTTTCTTACTAAAGAATTGCATAAAGTCATCAGCTGAGTGGGTTGAGCTACTGGAAGGGGTCCCTTGTTGGGTTAGCGATGCTACCGTACTAAAAAAAAATTTAGGATCGTTTTTATTACGGTAATATTTAGCTTTAGCTAAGGTAAGCATGCGTTTATAAGTTATTAAACCATCACTCCATGCTTGATGGTGCACCTCAAGTTTAGTCGTGCGCCATTTGCGTTCCAGCTTTCTACATAATAATTTCTGAGCTCTAGTTTCTTCTGTAAACCAAGGGGTGCGCTTTTTTGGAGCCTTTTTTAACTTTAGCGGTGCTATGTTATCAATGGTTTCGCGCAGGGCGTCGTTAAAGTTGTTAGTGAGGTTATCAATAGAGCCCACATACTTTGGGAATGGTGCCATTACCGAGGGCAGTAGGTCAGCAAGAGTTGTCGTTGTGGCAGTATTAATGTTGCGGCTGCTATAGCAGTTATTATTATTATTAGTTTGACGAACATGCGTCTGAACCTCGAATTTTATAAGGTAATGATCGGACAATACTTTAGTATACGGGAGTATCGTAACTTTGGAAACGGTGATACCCCTGACAAGCACTAGGTCTATCGTATTACCGTTGCGATGCGTGGGTTCATTTATTATTTGTGTGAGACCACAGCTATCAATTACAGTCGGGAGCGCTACGCACGGTGGGTCCGATGGGGTATTCATATGGATATTAAAGTCCCCCATTATGATTATATTATCGGCGTGTGTCACTAGATCAGTAACGAACTCTGAGAATTCATTGATAAAGTCCGAATAGGGCCCTGGGGGGCGGTAGATAACAGCCAGGTGTAGAGGCAGCGGTGTGACAGACCTCATAGTTAGCACCTCAAACGATTTATATTTATTATTTATGTTAGGACTAAGGTTAAAGTTTTCGTTGTATATTAGTGCGACCCCCCCACCCCTTTTAAGCGGACGGGCAATATGCGCATGTGTAAAGTTAGGAGGACATGCCTCATTTAGCGCAAAAAAGTCGTTTGGTTTAAGCCAGGTTTCGCAGAGACCGATGACGTTAAGATTGTTGTCTCTGATGATATCATTAACTAATAACGTTTTGGGAGATAATGATCTTATGTTTAAAAAACCTATATTATAGGTAGTGGGCTGTTTCAGGGAATTTTTGATCAAATTATCCGTAGTAGCAATATTAATAATATTGTGTTTATTATGCCCAGTGCATTTAGTATAGTTACGACCATATCTAGGAATTGATACGACGGGAATTTTCCGATTGTTTGATTGTTGCTTTGATAAACTGCACGCATCATGGTTAGCCACCTCAGTAACGGGGATTTTCCGATTGTTTGTTTGTTGCTTTGATAAACTGCACGCATCATAGTTAGCCACCTCAGTAAAACATATGTCCAACTCTGAAACACTCAAAGCACAAAAAACGTGTTCTAATTTAACTGACTCCTTACCCAGACCAGTAGTCTCGCATTTTCCATTTAAATCCGTCTTCAGGATGGAGGGAAGTGGTGTCCTGTGGGGATTAGCCTTCTGCTTTGTTTTTAGCCCCGCTCGACATCCGCGTTTCCGATCACACCGCTGGCGTCTGCTCCGTAGACGGCCCCCGCTGCTACTATACTCCCCTGCTTCACAGGCCGCTGGATGTAGCCGCCGACGTATTCCCATGCTAGTTAGCACGTCTAGCACGCAAGCGTCTATCAGTCCAAAACGGCCCGATATGTCCACATCCAGAAGTGTCTGGCGGTCGTACGTGATCACGGAGTGACCACGATGTGAGCCAGCCATAAAGTTTGTAGAATTGTCCGGTATTTCTGCCAAATGTTCCATCTTTAGCAGCAGCTCCGCAATGTTGCAGCCCGTACGGGCGCCGCCATCTTGGAACTTCCAATTATGGTGGTATTTAATGAATACTTAGGTCTACTACACTACTGTATTTTAATGTTGGTCATTATTAGGGCTGATGTTCAAAAACCGGTTCTCCCGATGCTTCTATAAGAAAAGAACCGATTCTATGGATTCAAATCCCTTTTTGAGAACCGGTTCCCGTTATCGAAGCCCCTTTACCATATTTTTGAGGGCGCACCGTAGAAAAATACGCCGTGTCAGTTACGGGTGCTATTTCTGTATTTACGCATAAATAGGGCGCAGCGAATTTTTGGACGCAGGCATGGTTAAACATATGCTAGCTTAAAACATACGCTAGCATAAAACATACGCTAGCATGCATGGACGCTGTTTTAAAAAGGCAACAGGAGCAAAGCTAAGTTTGGTTGTACTTTATTGAAGTATTTATCAATGTACTCACATTATTTTTTTGATCAATCCTCATCCACAAATCTATCAAAGTCCTCATATTCTGTGTCCGAAATGAACTGCTGGGCAAGTTCTCCATCAAACAGGCCAGATTCCCTCTCCTCATTTTCAAAGTCAGTCTCATTGACCATTAGCACAGCAAGCCAGCACAACAGTAAAAGCCAAATTGTCTTGCCCCGTTGTGCGTATCAATTCGCTACTGTGCTGGTTCCCTTCTTCGCTACAATATTCTCCATCGGGATGTCTAAAGTGAGTGTCCATGTTGGTGATGTGTTTATCGGCAATTTTTTATTGACAACGCACGTAGCAACACTAAATGCTCACTGGGGGCGTGCCTTTAGCGTCCTCTCTCACCTGAAATCTTCACCCTTTAACGGCCGCATGCTGTCCTCAGTCACGTCCGCTTTTCCTCCACATAAAGAGCGTGCCGGCCCAGTCACATAACTTATATGGCTTTTGAAACTCAGTGCACACACAACAACTTATCTGGATTTGATAAGAGATTCGATAAGGAATCGGTTTGATAAGACGCCTCGAAAATGGCATCAACATCGATAATTTCTTAACGAACATCATCCCTAGTCATTATGGTGGTACTTGATGAAAACTTAGATCTACTACCCTACTGTATTTATTGTTGTCATTATGGTGGTACTTAATGAATACATAGGTGTACTACACTACTGTATTTAGTGTTGTCATTATGGTGGTATTTAGCGAGCCAACTTTTTTAGAACCATGTTTTTCTTTGCCCGATTGTATCCAACTTATAGTCTGTAAATGCTCACTTACCGTATTTCCTTGAATTACTGCCGGTTAAAACTCGCTCCCCAAATTAATAAGCGCATTCTTACTTTAACCTCCGGGTCAAATTCGTGACGTCACAAGTGACGCTTCCCCTGATGTTATTTTCAAAATGGCAGAGGAGGTTTTATTTGCTTTTAACTGTGTGGGGGTCTTGTTCCACAGCCATACAGATCACACTAATGGTTGTGATACAAAACAACTTTAACACTCTTAATAATATGCGCCACACTCTGTGAACCCACACCAAACACATTTCTGGAGAACATTGGCTCTGTAACACATTATAAACGCAACATAACACTTACCCAGAATGCAATGTATCCATGACTCTGGACTATATTATACACGCGCTAGCAACCATTTTTTTCTCCTGGTCCTAATAGGTCATGGAACATTTCAATAACCATCAATATTAAACACTTATATTGTGATACAGTTTCCAGCAATATTGCCGAGCCCTATCTTCACTTGTTTTCAACTTGTTCATCCACTGTTTCCTTTTGAGACCGTCTATTTTGGTGAAGAATGATGACATTTGCAGTGGAGCCGTTGTCATCAAATGGGACGAGGACAAACTCCGCTTCCTAAGGAGTGCAACTGAAACTCCAAAAATCATAATATCTTGCAAAGATTTGTTCATACTTCAAATTAGCATTACAAGGTGAAAGTTATATATCGCTCATAACATGCTACTCAAGATAATTCCATACTGATTTTGAGGATTATATTATGGTTTACAGTCTATGACAACCTTAAAAACGAAACCACGATCATCAAAATTATAACATCTTTAACATTGTATGTAATAGGTTTTTATCTCATATTAATTTCACATTTGAAAAGAACACGATATTCTAATGTTTATAAATCTGTACTTGGGACCAAGCAGTAGTCCGATATTGGGGGTAGCCGTGAGTGGCAAGGTGCCTCCCTTTCCCCCGTGGCCATGCGGGAATTGCACCTCTTTGCTTCAAACTATCCATCCATCCATCCATCCATTTTCTACCGCTTATTCCCTTTCGGGGTCGCGGGACTATCCCACTGTAAATAATAGTCAGTCTCATTGTCTAGGCTGACCATATTCTGAAATCCCCAAAAGAGGGCACATATATGCGTGCCAAGGCGGGCAGCACGCCAAGGCCGGGAGTAGGTGAAAATTTGCCAATGATACTCGAACTTGCTTTATAAATAATATATTTATTTAAACAAAGCATTTTTCCTCCTCTGTTGACTGCTGTGTTGGCGCTAGGGATTTTTAAAATGGGGAATCAGGGACCCCATCAAGTCATAAAAATGGAGTCCCACAGTAAATTTTTGGGGTCCCACTTTTTTGTAAGCGTTTTGAAAACAAATGATAAACGTATTCGTTATCCTGTTGTATCTCACATTCTATATCGTGTTTTGGAAAAAGGTTGTCATAAACGTTACTTAATTCATTTAAAAAAATCATAAAAAAAAGAAAACAAATGTGGGTATATATGTAAATGTAATCCGTTATAAACATTCATTCACTTTCTTCTTTCCTTCATGGATCTAAACTTTACCGCTGCTGGTAGTTTTTTCTATGTTTTTATTTGATAAGTTGTAGGTGTATTTATTTCAGTATAAAAGTGTAAAAAGTTGTTTGTTTGGTTAATGAAATGATGATAATGGTGTGCCAGGGCATACATACATTTTATATTTAACACTTAAATCTCTGGAGTCTACATCAACTTCACATCCATCCTTCATTTCAAAATGTTTTAGTTTTTTTATGTTGTTTTTTGTTTGTTTGTTTTCCGCCCTTTTTTGTCAAACAAAACTATGTTTTTAATGGCAAACACACAAAATATGCAAAACCTTCCACCAAAAATATTCTTCTTAGTGGTATATTTGATGTGAAGTAACGGAAACCTTGGATAGGTCAATAATTCATAATAACATTGATTTTGATTCAATATTATGTTTTGAGCAGTGACAGTTTGAAATAAAAAAAAAACAGCTTTGTTTTATTAGTCAACATTGCAACTTTTTCTAAATTATATATCATCTTTAAGCTTTTTTATTTCACTTTTGTCATGTTTTAGTTTATTTTAATAGTATTTTTGGAATGTGCCGTGGGCCTTTAAAACATTAGCTGTGGGCCGCAAATGGCCTCTTTGGCACACTTTTGACACCCCTGCTATAGATAATAAAAAATTAAATCTGATAAATCTATCGCATTTATCATAACACACAGGCACCATCTCTGCTTCAGTAAACAATGACGGTGATGATGTCACTGTCAGTGATGCTAACTTGTCAGCCACTTCTTCAAAATAATCCTTTTGAACACCCCTCGCACATTAACACTTCAAAAGGCAAACAACTGCCTCGTTTTTTGACCTGCAAAGTATGTTTTTGAGGTGGAGGAGTCTGCTCTGGTGCTGGTTAGCTTGAAGCTAACAGCTAGCCTGTCTCCATCCTCGAACGATGTGGATCCAGCGGGAGATAAAAGTGAAGTTTCCATGGACTCACAAATACTAAAATAACTCATTTACTGGAGTTAAAAATGTTGACTTTGCACTCACCTTAGTGTTTACCAAGAAGTATATTTCCTTTTCCCGGCAAAGCTCAAACCAATACTTCCTGTCAATATCGTCACTTCCCTAACTTCTCCGGAAGTGCCGCCCCCCCAGCCAAGGCCATTGGCTAACACCCCGTAGCCAGCCGCTCGCTACAGTATTTACAGGTAGAATTCACCAACTCAAGTATTTCATATATATATATATATACATATATATATATATATATATATATATATATATATATATATATGTATGTATACGCAACCCTAATTCAAAATGCCGGACATTTGACGCATTTAAAAAAAAAAACGCCCGGACACCGCTGCAAAAGAGGACATGTCCGGGGAAAAGAGGACGTATGGTCACCCTAAAATATCAAATACATGAAAGTGTTCCTGATTGAAGGTACACTTCACAGGCACATGCCTATATGGAAAGCACATTATCACCGTGTCGACCCTGAAGTGCAATTGCATTGTTGCGTGGCGCACAGGTCAGCGAGAACGTCTCCTGCGCAGCCCATCTCAGATTTACAGCACCTTGGAGGACGGCTCTGATCTGGCAGCGGCTTTGAAGGTAAAGTGTAGCATCAGTGGCTCACTTTGAACCTGCCGTCCTGAGAGAGACCCTCGGTCCCACCAGAGTGGAACAGAACAATAAATCTTCACTTTTTGCACTGTGTTAATTCCATAGACACGCCAATGCCGACTGACGGGTTAACAACTGTGGCTTGGCTCCATGGTGGCCTCCCCACTTTCACCCGTGAACTGAGACCTCGCCTTTTTCCCTTCAGTTATGGCGCACATACTTCCTCTTCTCTTTATGGCAAGTGTATTTTCATCTCCTACAGCCTCCATTGTTAACCTAATGCCACCTGATTCCGCATTAAGATCATGACACGTGACACATTTTAGCCTTCCAGCTAAAGAAAGATGTAATTATCAGTGAAAAATGTCAGAAAACATTTCATTTGATTCAGTAATATTTTATTGTATTATTGTTATTTATTATAAAGTTTTTGCCATTGTTGCTTTACAAGTGGACTGTTGTTACAAAGCACATTTCAAGATCAATTCTTTGAAAAATAAATGCAAATCAAATAATAGCAGACAAAAAATGTTGATAGGTATAACAAAGAGGAGGAAAAACTATGAAATGATGAAAATTTGATAAAATGAATAGAAGCCCTTATTTACAATTAGCCCTTAATCACAAATGTCTCAAAGGTGGGAAGAAGCCACAACGACAACCTCAGATCAGATCAAGAAAAAAGTCAACCCAATAGGCACAATGATAAACCCTGGAAGGGACCGCAGATGTGGGGACAAAGGATACTGAGTGGATACGGTTAATAATGTGAGAGTCCGGTTCATGGTGGGGTTTATTATTTGAAATATGTGGAGGGAATTAGGGCCGAGCGATAATATTTATTGTGACAGACCTGTAATCGATATCAATAAAAACGCGTTTGATGATTTTTTTTTTTCTTCAATGTTGGACAAAAGCGGAAGTTGCGAAGCAAGTTGGTTGCATGAACAAAGACACTCATTCTTTGGTAACACCGGAAGTGATCACTGATCAGTGGGAGTGACACGCTAACAGCCAATCAACTATCATGTTAAGTGGCGCCATCTTGTTTTCTGGCGGTTGATTCTTTACATGGAGTGAGAAGAGAAAGTAAAAATGAAGAAATTGTAGATAAAACAGGCAAAGTCACCTCGACAGTATGGCAGTGTTTTTTTTGTTTTGTTTTTTCAAACGGACCGTAGTCAAGACCAATGTGCTCTGTAAATGATGCAAGGCGCTCGTCCCTACCAAGACCGGTAATATCACACCACCTTAGCCGTGCTTACCCTTTAGAGCACTGCTACAACTAAACCTACAGAAAAGTTCTCAGGTTTCTCTGTTTACATTTTCACACTTTGCACTATTTTGTTACACTTTATTAACCATTTCTTACATATTCTTTATTTTTGCACCTTCATTTTAAGAGTTTGTTTAATGTTCAATGGGATTTGAGAATGATTCCTCCGAGTGTTTTCCACACTTGTGTTGACATTTCCTTTCCTTTTTGCCTAAATAGCTAAAGGGGATTATAATCAGAGGAACGTTAAGTTTGAAATAAAAATGTTCACATTTGATATAATTTTCTCCTGGTCCTTATTTTGTATAATATAAGACTTACATTGCTGTCACCATAACCCATTGATCAATGAGGTTGATTGTTGATTTGTATGCCATTATTTAAATAGAGTTGAATGTTCATGGTTTCTTGTCCCGGGTGTACCTCGCCTTCCACCCGACTGCAGCTGGAATACAGCTGGGCTCCAGCACCCCCCGCCACCGCGAAAGGGACAAGCAGTAGAAAATGGATTGATGAATATCCAGGTGCAAATACAGCATGAGTGCTAACAGTATTTGCCAACATGTTTACTTCATTTGAGCACAGCATGGCGTTGGAAGCAGCTGTGCTCTTCCGCTCACAATCAATGGCGGTCCTGAAGTCTTGACTTGATCAACAAACATGTTGGTGTCATACAGTTCCAAGCTTTTTCTTGACAAACGGTGGGCTTTTGGACTTTGCAGGCTGAAGGTACAGTAATGTCCTCACATGTCAGAGTGCCTTACACAAGGTTCTTTACCGGCCAGTGACCTGTTTTAGTCGACACCTAGCCCAGATTGTTTGTTTTTGTTTACCCACCTCCCAAGTGTTCCCTTCTTAGAGACTGACAGGCTTTCTCGTGTCTTTAAGCAAACAAAGGCTATGCCTATTATATGATAAGTGGGTCTCTTGTTACTCTGCCCTTGCCCAGTATGGGCCACTTTCCAGGGGACTGATATCTTGGCAGGGGCCAAAATGTCAGGGGATGGTGTAATTGATTGTCTTGATATTTGAGTCCTAAGTCCTTCTGAGAAAGACAAGGACCCCACATCTTTGACTTTAGAGGAACTGAAAGGTGCCGGCATATTTCCCTCGTCCCATCACATGATGCTGAGTAGCTTTTTAACAAGGGATGTTATTTTTGTAGTCCCGGTTGAAGGTTAGCCAAATGAAAACCTCAAGGCTGAAATCAAGTCTGTTCTCCAATAAGCTCTTGTTGTGATGTTGCCTGCAGGAAAGTCACGTCTGAAGGATTCCATATCTACTTCCAGTCATCCACTTGTTTGTTGTCGTTTGGCTGAAAGGCAACATCTTCTCAAGTGAACATTTCCTATTCTTCTTTTTCACCATCTTATTACTCAAACAGGAAGAGCATTATTAGAGTATTACTTGATATATTTCTGAAATGTAATTTAGATTTGTTTCTCAGACATTTGGGACTTGGGGCAAATAAAGGCTCAAAGAAAAGAACACTACATAAGAAACAGAGTAGGCTATTAAACCTTATTCCTCGATACTGATCTGCTGTCGCAGACCTACATCTGCTCCATCTGGCTTTGCTGTTATCCTCTGCAAGAATGCAAGACCTGACTACCGTTTCCAAGTATGGGAGTGTATCACAAGATAAGTGGCTTTCCTTATCACAAATATCCAATACCTATTTGTCTTTGGACCTAAGACACTAATCGGGTACAAGAAGACAAACTCTAGACTCCAGGTATTCTGTTTCAAATAGTCAGACTGGGAAATTCCTTTTAGCATCTAAAGGAATTTAACGGAAAAGAGAAGTGAATTTCCTATTATAACGTGGGTTATTGTAGCAATCCCTTTGGTGCCATGCCAATATGCTCTCTTGGTCATAGTTCTGTATAAACAGCACTTTTCGAGTCTTAGGCGGTGGGACATAAAATACTTTGGACAGCAACTTTTTTTTATAAGAAGACCTTTACTGGAAAAAGTCCATAGACTCAGGCAAGGGAAAGTTAAATTCTGAGCATTGTTTGCTTTTACAGAATGGGACTGTAAGTCGAACCAATTGGCCCCAATTCCTTTTGACTAAATGTAGTCCATAGACTCAGGAAATTACTAAATTTCCTGAATGGTACCCCAAAAAGCACCATCTCCCCCTAAAGGTCCCAAATGACCCTGAAATTTACCCAAAGCACCAAAAAATGGACTCACTCTGAAAAGTCCCATTTCTCCAAAAAGTCTGAAATGAGCAAGGCCATTTTGGACCTTTTTGGGCACCCTGTATATCATTTGGACTATTTGGGTTGGGATCTTTTTGGACCCGGCCAGGGCCTAAATGGATACATTGTAGATGCTTAGAAAAAACAGGCTCAGGTTAGGGTGTGAAAAAAACCCAATACAGTACCTTCTAACCCTACTGTAAGAAACACTAACAAACCTAAAAGGCCTAAATTACCCCAAATAGTCCCAAGGTCCCAAAAGTACCCCAAAATGGACTTGCACCTAAAAGTCACCACGCTCCTCAAGGTTTGAAATGTAGCCAGAGTCCAGAGATGAGACCAGGGTCCTTTTTTGTCCAACTTGGACCTTTTTGGGCTCCCCATTTATCATTGGGACCATTTGGGTTAATTTGGGACCTTCCCCAACCCCTCCAGTGAGTTAAATTTGGACCTTGTAGATACTTTAGATTATGATTTGGGAAAAAAACAATAAAGTACCTTCTAACCCTACTGTTTTGAAAGGACTAACAAACCGAAAGTCCCAAATTACTCCAAATTGTTGCAAGGTCTCAAAATACCCCGAAATCGACTCATCGCGGTGCCCCAAAACATCTAAAATATAATCAAAAAGTACAGAAATGGGTCCCTTTTGGGTCAACTTTGGACCTTTTTGGGCACCGCATTTATCATTGGGACCGTTTGGATGATCCCTTCAGGGCCAGAATGGGTTGAAATTGGACCTTGTAGATCAGGGGTCACCAATGCGGTGCCCGCGGGCACTAGGTAGCCCGTAAGGAACAGATGAGTAGCCCCCTGGCCTGTTCTAAAAAAAAGCCCAAATAGTAGCACTTACCAGTGAGCTGCCTCTATTTTTTAAATTTTATTTATTTACTAGCAAGCTGGTCTCGCTTTGCTCGACATTTTTAATTCTAAGAGAGACAAAACTCAAATAGAATTTGAAAATCCAAGAAAATATTTTAAATACTTGTTCTTCACTTGTTTAAATAAATTATTTTATTTTTTTACTTTGCTTCTTATAACTTTCAGAAAGACAATTTTAGAGAAAAAATACAACCTTAAAAATAATTTTAGGATTTTTAAACATATATACCTTTTTACCTTTTAAATTCCTTCCTCTTTTTTCCTGACATTTTAAATCAATGTTCAAGTATTTTTTAAATTAACCTTAATCAGGAAAAAATACTAATAATGGTCCATAAATTATTTTTTTAATTTTTTCAAAAAGATTCAAATTAGATAGTTTTTCTCTTCTTTTTTTCAGTTGAATTTTGAATTTCAAAGAGTCAAAATTGAAGATAAACTATGTTTCAAAATTTAATTTTCATTTTTTTCCTGTTTTCTCCTCTTTTAAACTGTTCAATTAAGTGTTTTTTTCATCATTTATTCTCTACAAAAAACCTTCCGTAAAAGGAAAAGAAATGTATGACGGAATAACAGACAGAAATACCCATTTTTTTATATGTATAGATTTATTTATTAAAGGTAAATTGAGTAAATTGGCTATTTTTGGCAATTTATTTAAGTGTGTATCAAACTGGTAGCCCTTCGCATTAATCAGTACCCAAAAAGTAGCTCTTGGTTTCAAAAAGGTTGGTGACCCCTGTTGTAGATACTTGAGATGAAGTGAATTGAAGTGAATTATATTTACATAGCGCTTTTTCTCTAGTGACTCAAAGCGCTTTACAGAGTGAAACCCAATATCTAAGTTACATTCAAACCAGTGTGGGTGGCACTGGGAGCAGGTGGGTCAAGTGTCTTGCCCAAGGACACAACGGCAGTTACTAGGTTGGCAGAAGCGGGAATTGAACCTGCAACCCTCAAGTTGCTGGCACGGCCCCTCTACCAACCGAGCTAAACCGAAGGTTAGGATTAGGAAGAACCTCACACTCCTCTTGCCTCGGTGTCCAAAAGAAGTCTGGTACAGCTCTCATACCACCTCCATAGTTGGAATATTGTCAGAAAGACTTGGTTCCCACCAGTCCATGTCCATCTTCAATGCAGAACTGGAAAAATACAACAAGTTGTGCAGAAGTGGGGACTTCTTCTTTTGCTCCTTCTCTTGCCTTTAAGGCCCAGACCAGATTTAAACCTTTCAGTTTGAATGTTGAGACAGATGACACTGCTTCTGTGAAAACATTTATTTGTTCTTATTAGATCTGGTATTTTTAATATGGCTGCAATCAGAAGTCTCTGAGACGAGAGCTAGGCCAACCATCCCAAAATGAGCCGATTAAACGCCTGAAACTATGTGCTTCTAAATAAATACAAGGCTAGAATCCCACGCTGAAGAATCTATTTCAGATTTGAAATCACATATTGATTCATACTATTATAACATGACGACAAAGTAGCGTGGGAGACGCCAGCTGAGTCACTCAAGTGAGTCTGATGATATTACGAAGGACTTAAAAGATATCAGAAGTTCCATTGCAAAAATCAATGAGAAATTACAAAACCTCGACTTATTGAAGAAATTATCCGAGGATGTGGCGGAGCTTAAACAAACCGTGGACTTTCAAAGTGCACTTGTAGACGTGCTCAAACAGGAAAATGCTACGCTACGAGCAGAAGTTAACAGCATCAGACAGCAAACTTCTGACATCAAAAATAAATTAAAAAAAGTCACGCAATATATTTTGGATCTACAATGTAGGAGTATGCGGAACAATGTCATCTTTCACGGAGTTCCCGAGGAAAAGTGGGAAACTTACCATAAAACAGAGGAATTGGTCCAAACTTTTTAAACATCTCAGCTTAAGCTGAACGGCGCAACAACGAGGAACATCGGCTTGGGACGCGTTCATCGTATTGGGAAAAAAACGACATTCTGGGGGAGAAAAGGTATGCCGCCCAATTGTTGCACAGTTTGTTGACCCAAAGAGTAAATCCATGGTAATGGATTGTGGAAAACAGCTCAAGGGAACGACCTTCTCCATTAGTGACCAGTTTCCAGCCAAGATACTCAAAAGAGGACGGTTATTGTATCCAATAATGAATGAGGCTAAAAAGAACAACAAACAAACCCGTCTAATTGTGGACAAACTCTACATCGAAGGTATTGTATCTTGGAATGTAAAAGGTGCAAATGAACTGGTGAAACAAAGAAAAATTCTGAAACATCTAAACAATCTTTCTACTGATATTGCTTTTCTACAGGAAACCCATTTGAAAACTGAACATTTAAAATATCTGAAAAAAGGATGGGTGGGTGAGATAGTTGGTGTTGGACTGTCCTCCAAAAGATCTGGTGTTGCTATAATGTTTAACAAAAGTATTAACTATATTATAAATATTATATTTTTAGATCCAGAAGGTAGATATATGATTATTAATTGCCATATAGATAATAACAATATCACACTAGTAAACCCAATGATGATAAACCTTCTTTCTCGGTGACATGGAGCTCAAATTGGCAGATTATGTTGATTCTGAAATTATTATGGGTGGAGATCTAAATTTAACAATAAATCCAAACATTGATAAAACTGGTAAGATTTTTAAACCAAAGAAATCAGTTTTTTCTCTTCTGAAATTAATGCAAACTTTTAACTTAATAAATATTTGGAGAACCGTAAATCCATTTGAGAAGGATTTCACTTATTATTTATACATACATCAGTCATTTTCAGGAATTGACATGTTCTTTGTTCCTAAGGCAATTGTAGAAAACGTGCAGGCTAAAATTCACCCAATAATTATTTCTGATCATACCGGTAGTCCAATTCAAATCGACGTAAGCTTTCCTCCAGTCGCTTTCCAATTCAAACAATGGAAAATTAATATTTCTTTATTAGAAAGTGAGGAAAATAAATTATATATTAAAGAATGTATTTCAGATTTTATTAAAAATAACCAGGATTCTGTTTCTAACATCTCCACAATATGGGAAGCACTTAAGTGTTGTGTAAGAGGAGAATTTATTTGGATTGCAAGGTTTAGGATTAAAAAGCAACATGCTGAAGAAAATGAATTATTGAATGGAATCAAACAATTGCAGGACACATTGTCCAAACAGTATAATCAGGAAACATGGATCAAACTTTGCAAAAAAAAGAATGGAATATGATAATATAATAAAGCAGAAGGTTAAATATAAAATTAATAGGGCAAAATTAACGTTTCATGAATATGAGCAAGCTGGAAAGCTCCTTGCATTAAGATTAAAGAAGCAGATGACTAGAAATCATATATCTAAACTTTCAGATGGTAGTATTTCTGTTGATCCCAAGCAAATCAATGAAACGTTACAACATTTTATACAAATCTATATAAGCCTGAGAAAGATTGTAGCATATAAGCTATGCAGTCATATTTAAACACAATACAACTGCCATCCTTATCAGAGCATGACAAAAAATCACTGGAGGAACCTATACAATTAATGGAAATTCAAAAAGCTATACATTCATTGGCAAAAAATAAATCTCCTGGCCCTGATGACTACAATACAGAATTGATCAAATATTCAGTGAAGTGTTATCTCCTCTATTATTACAAATATACCAATCTTCATTAATAAAACGAATATTTTCTCCAACCTTCAATTTTTCTCATATCTCATTGATACATGAAAAGAAAAAAGACCCATTGATTTGCAGTAATTATCGTCCTTTATCCCTTAACAATATGGACGATAAAATCTTGGCAAAAATCTTAGCCACACGATTATCAAATGTAATAGGAAAATTAATTCATACTGACCAAACTGGCTTCATGGAAGGTCGACAATCTTCAGACAACACTAGGAAATTGTTTAATGTTATTCACTATGCTAGAAGTCTCCCTTATCCTACAGCAGTATGTACTGTTGATGCGGAGAAGGCATTCCACCGCATAAACTGGTCATTTATGTTTAGCACATTACGTAAATTTGGATTTGGAGATAACTTTATACAATGGATTAAGATGCTTTATACAATGGATTAAGATGCTTTATACAAGGCCCATGACATCAGTCAAAACCAATAATCATATTTCAGAACCTTTTTTGTTAAAAAGAGGAGTAAAACAGGGTTGTCCTGCATCTGGATTCTTTTTTAATTTGGTTATTGAACCCTTAGCTGCAAAAATAAGAAGTGTAAATAATATTCATGGTATAAAAATTGGCTCTCAGTATAATAAGCTATCAATGTATTGTGACGACATAATTCTCTACCTGTCACATGTTAACTCCTCTCTTCACTATATCAATATGGCTGAATATGGCTGTTTATCAGGGTATAAGGTCAATTGGGACAAATGTGAAATATTACCACTTAATAAACACGGCAAGAAATCACAAGTTCAGAACTCCAAAATTAAATGGAAAGAGGCAGAAATCATATATCTAGGACTACATGTTACACCAAACCTTTATACAAGCAGAGATCTAAATCTTAAACATTTAAAAAATAAGATAGAATCCAAAATGGAACGCTGGTCACGTCTCCAAATATTACTTTGGGGTCGGGTCAACATAGCAAAAATGAGTGTACTGCCAGCCAGCAGTTAATTATATACTGAAAATGATGCCTGTCGTGATTAATAAAATTTGGTTTATGAAAATACAAACAATGATATCAAATTGTATATGGTGTGGAAAGAAGGCAAGATGTTCATACTTAAGGTTGTCTTGTACACAAGATAAAGGAGGACTACAATTACCAAACTTCTTGCATTATTATATCTCCTTCGGTTGTGAACAAGCAAGCCACTTATTTCATTCTTCTGCAGATAAGGACTGGATCAATATAGAAAAACATATGTTAATGAATTTGGACATTGATGTGGGGAGTTCATATTATATTAAAAAAGCACCTAACGAATTGAGGCAGAGCCCAATATAAGCCACCTTTAACATTTTAAAACTGTGTCAGAAAATACTCAGAATCAACCCAATTAATTCTGTAAATCAACTGCTTTGGTACAATCCTAATATCATAATTAATAAAAATGTTGTTAAATGGACAACATGGAAAGACAGAGGTATTACTAAACCTCATCATATTATTAATAAAAACTATTTTAAACCGTTCAATGATTTAGTTGATCAATATAATATATCCAGAAATCATTTTTAACATTTTATATCTTTAAAACATGCTGTAAATAAATGTATATCCTCTGAAAATATGTTGTTAAATAGCCATGAACTGGAAGATGCACTTTTTAATCAAGATACAATTAAAAAATTAATTAAACTATTTTATGGAATAATAAATTAACACCACATTAGAAATGCAAATGATGCATGTGTTCAGAAATGGATGATGGACTTAAAACATTTTAAATGAAAGAGACATATCATTGAATGATATTTGGAAAAATGCCAATAAGCCCTTTAGAAAAATTAAAGATAAGATGACTCAATTTAAGATATTATATAGATTGTATTTGACATCTTCTCAGCTGTTTAAAATTGGTATAGTATATAGCAAGTTATGTACGAAGTGTCGGGCAGCTGAGGGAACTCTTGGTGTGAGTTTTCCTTGCCCTTATGTGGGCCTACCGAGGATGTCGTAGTGGTTTGTGTTGTGGTTTGTGCAGCCCTTTGAGACACTAGTGATTCAGGGCTATATAAGTAAACATTGATTGATTGATTGATTGATTTATTGTGGGAATGTCAGAGAATAAAAGAGTTATGGTTGAAAACAACAAAAGAAGCGATCACATTCCTTAATATAAACATCCCAATGACACTGCAAACTTGTATTCTTGGAGATCTCCATCAATTTAGTAACGTGTCATCAAAGAGTAAAAACGCATTTCTTTCAATTCGCATAATAACCAAATGGGTAATATTAAAAAAAATGGATAGATGTTGATAGTCCAACACATTCTGACTGGTACACACAAGCTATGGAGATTATATCAGTAGAAAAAACTGCATTTAGTTTAGATAATAATGAGTCATATATTGGAATATGGGATCCATTATTTAGATTTGTTATAAGTATTGAATTAACCAAAATATGACTTCTTTGTGTAAAATATTGGACACAGTGTGTTGTTAAGCTTATGAGATGTGATGCAAGTGTAAGCCACTTGCACTGTGACACTATTGTTCATTTCTTTATTTTTTGTATTAATGTTTTTAATGGTAATATCATTGATGGATATTTTATCACTGCTATTTTGAAATTGTTGCTAATATTGATAATATTCATTTTTGTTTCACCACTTTTAGATTGTACCGTGTCATGTTTGTGTCCTCAATTGCTCTGTTTATTGCTATTGTGAATGTTGCTGGGTCGGGTTTGGTTTTGAAATTTGATTGCATTGTTATGGTATTGTATAAATTCATTATTTAAAAAAAAAAAAGATCTAGGAAAGCTGTCTTGACTATCCAAAACACCGGTCTACTTTTTCTTTGGTCCTTTCCTCCAGTCTGCTTTCATGGCGTGCTGAGTAGACCATCAGCAGGGTTTGGACTGGCAGAAGAGCTCAGCCAAGCCTATTTATTTTGACAGGATATCCTCTTCCACTTGACATTGGTCTACCAGTGAATGTCACATGGCGCAGCCTGGCATGGAGCAGGGAAGCAGCCGGGTGCCATGCGTGGTCCATCAGTGCTCTAAGCTGCTGGAACCAGGTTTGCAGCTTATGTCTGGCTAATGTCTGCACAGCTGCTGCCTGCACTCACTGGGTCAGTGTCAGACATTATTTTTGATGCTGGCAATTAGAGAAGTAGAAAAAGGAATATTGAAATATTCATGAATGATCAGTTACTGATGACTTAAGTACTGTATTTTTCCTACTTATAAGGCGCACTGCTGATGAGCCTTGCTATTCAGGTCTATTTTCGTCAAAAAGGCACATTAAAGGGGTCATATTGTGATTTTGTTCTACATTTAAAACGCTTCCTTCTGGTCTACATAACATATAATGGTGGTACTTTGGTCAACATGTTGCATAGAGTATGTTTTACAGACCATCTTCAACTCACTTTCTGACCTCTTCAGTTCTCTCAAATAGTTTTTTGGCCGGTCTTATTTACGTGACTCCACTTTGACAGTGTCTTCTCCCCGTCTTCTTTGTTGTACAGGTATAGCGTGATAAGATGAGAGTAGAAGAAGTGTCAAAAGATGGAGCTAACTGTTTTAATGACATTCAGACTTTACTTAAATTATCTTCTCATCTGTGGCTCACTAGTGCAATAACATGGCCGGAAATGTGTCCTGTGAAAAACCGTCCGACCGGAACTCTCTGATAATTAAAGTTCCGTGGGTGAGTTATGTAAACCCACTACACCGGTAGTTTTTAACGCTTTCATAGCGAGTCTACTGACAGATTTAAGTAAGAACTTTATGCTACTTTATATTAAAAATGACAACAGCGGAGGACTACAATGGCGGAAGCGCCCAATTTTTCAGGACTTATGCAGATCCCAAGTACACATCTGCAAGTACCAAAAGGTAAAAAAAGTTGTTTTTGCATAATTTTGTGAAACAAAAACGCCAGGTTATATGTCTGCTAATAGGTGCCATTTTGCGGTCTTTATACACACACTTTTGGCTCATAGGACTCCGGAGGCAGTGGACAGGTACCGACGGGCCAAGCAGTGTGCAGCTTTAGCAGTCACGGAGGCAAAAACTCGGACATAGGAGGAGTCGGGGAAGCCATGGAAAACGACTTCCGGACGGCTTCGAAGGGATTCTGGACCACCATCCGCCGCCTCAGGAAGTGGAAGCAGTACACTGTCAACACCGTGTATGGTGCGGATGGTGTTCTGCTGACCTCAACTGCGGATGTTGTGGATAGGTGGAAGGAATACTTCGAAGACCTCCTCAATCCCACCAACATGTCTTCCGATGAGGAAGCAGTGCCTGGGGAATCTGTGGTGGGCTCTCCTATTTCTGGCGCTGAGGTTGCCAAGGTATTTAAAAAGCTCCTCGGTGGCAAGGCCATAGGGGTGGATGAGATCTGCCCGGAGTTCCTTAAGGCTCTGGATGCTGTGGGGCTGTTTTGGTTGACAAGACTCTGCAGCATTGCGTGGACATCGGGGGTGGTACCTCTGGATTGGCAGACCGGGGTGGTGGTCCCTCTCTTTAAGAAGGGGGATCGGAGGAGGGTGTGTTCCAACTATTGTGGGATCACAATCCTCAGCCTCCCCGGTAAGGTTTATTCAGGTGTATTGGAGAGGAGGCTACGCCGGATAGTCGAACTTCGGATTCAGGAGGAACAGTGTGGTTTCCGTCCTGGTCGTGGAACTGTGGACCAGCTCTATACTCTTGGCAGGGTTCTTGAGGGTGCATGGGAGTTTGCCCAACCAGTCTACGTGTGCTTTGTGGACTTGGAAAAGGCATTTGACCGTGTCCCTCGGGAAGTCCTGTGGGGAGTGCTCAGAGAGTATGGGGTATCGGACTGTCTGATTGTGTCGGTCTGCTCCCTGTACGATCAGTGTCAGAGCTTGGTCCGCATTGCCGGCAGTAAGTTGGACACGTTTCAAGTGAGGGTTGGACTCCGCCAAGGTTGCCCTTTGTCACCTATTCTGTTCATAACTTTTATGGACAGAATTTCTAGGCGCAGTCAAGGCGTTGAGGGGTTCCGGTTTGGTGGCCGTGGGATTAGGTCTCTGTTTTTAGCAGATGATGTGGTCCTGATGGCTTCATCCGGCCGGGATCTTCAGCTCTCAATGGATCGGTTCGCAGCCGAGTGTGAAGCGACCGGAATGAGAATCAGCACCTCCAAGTCCGAGTCCATGGTTCTTTCCCGGAAAAGGGTGGAGTGCCATCTCCGTGTTGGGAAGGAGACCCTGCCCCAAGTGGAGGAGTTCAAGTACATAGGAGTCTTGTTCACGAGTGGGGGCAGAGTGGATCGTGAGATTGACAGGCGGATCGGTGCGGCGTCTTCAGTAATGCGGACGTTGTACCGATCCATTGTGGTGAAGAAGGAGCTGAGCCGGAAGGCAAGGCTCTCAATTTACCGGTCGATCTATGTTCCCATCCTCACCTCTGGTCATGAGCTTTGGGTCATGACCGAAAGGATAAGATCTCGGGTACAAGCGGCCAAAATGAGTTTCCTCCGCCAGGTGGCAGGGCTCTCCCTTAGAGATAGGGTGAGAAGCTCTGCCATCCGGGAGGAACTCAAAGTAAAGCCGCTGCTCCTCCACACTGAGAGGAGCCAGATGAAGTGGTTCGGGCATCTGGTCAGGATGCTACCCGAACGCCTCCCTAGGGAGGTGTTTAGGGCACGTCCAACCGGTAGGAGGCCACGGGGAAGACCCAGGACACGTTGGGAAGACTATGTCTCCCGGCTGGCCTGGGAACGCCTCGGGATCCCCCGGGAAGAGCTAGACGAAGTGGCTGGGGATAGGGAAGTCTGGGCTTCCCTGTTTAGGCTGCTGTCCCCGCGACCCGACCTCGGATAAGCGGAAAAAGATGGATGGATGGATGGATGGAATATACACACACCATGATACTTTTATGGTGAAGCACTCTATGTCTGAATATGGTAGCGGTAATGCTCCGACAATCCATCAAGTGATGTGGCTTTGTAGCTTTGACAGGTTTTTGAGCACCATGTGTAATGTTTTGTTGGTGTTTACTGTCGTTATATTACAGTCTACACGTATCTCTTATGTGTGATTGCCATCTCCTGGTCACACTTATTACTACACCATGTACCAAATAAAATAACTTCGAGGTCAGAAAGCACAACCACAGCTTAGGTGCACCGAATTGTAAGGCGCACTGTGGATTTTTGAGAATATTCATGGATTTTAATTTTGCATTATTGTCCGAAAAATACGGTAGTTCACCGACCGTCCAGATTGTCTTCAAATCAAATGTTGAAAAGTAGTGCTTTCTTTATTTATAGGTCACTTGACACCTGTAACATTCTAACCACTCTTCAGTTGAAAGAATTCAAGGAGTAAACTAACATCTCAACGTTTTTTCCTAGCAATATCATCGAGTTGAGAGGCAGTATATCCGCTGATTCAACTTGTATAGCTAGAGGGAAGTCTGGGTTTCAAACTTTTGAAAACTCAGAGGCAATTCATCTGCAGCAACAACTGCAGTAGCTCGATAGTCATTCCTTGGTCTTAGCTCCTACAATAACAATGTCGCTATAGCTTGGTTAATATGCAGGTCATGACAGGTAAATGAAGCCTTGTTGGCCGTTTTTAGATGTTTTTAAGAGTGCTTTAGAGGCAAATTAGTACAATCAACATGACCTGCATTGTTAGCTTCCTGATGCTAACAGTTTTTTTACTAAGAATATGTTTTAAATATATGGTAAGCCATAAGCTACTAGGAGCTATTAGCTACACAAAAGCAAAGCGCACAATAGCACACAAGCTAGACATACGTAACAATAGTTGAACAATATTGCAGTGTAAAAAATAATATTTGTCAATATAATCAAGTATCAAATAATTATGGTTGCATATTACTTACACATACAAAGTCTCCAAGGCAGAAACGTTTTAGAAAGTATCCAGTAACAAACGTGTCCACATCATACAACTTATTATGTCATAAGCGTAACTTCATGAATTAATGTGACCAGTGGGTGTCAATTACCACTACACATCAATTTAAACACATAACACCATTCCAGTTGGTTAGTCATAAAGAAGTTAGTATTTTTCATACCTACGATTGTTCTATGTTTGACTCATTCCACCTTGACCATACCACAGTACATGTAATCAAGTATGTCTGGTTGGTGAGTTGTGTTCATCCACCAAAACCAGTCCAAGCTGTTTTGCTTTCACTGGCGACGTCTCAAGTGGCCAGTGAGGCTGACTTCTAGCTGCAGGAATGCAGGTGATTATAGATTATTTTGGACAGCCTTCTGCATGTATGTACAGTAAAGCCGCTTTCTGGCCACGCCTGGGCGGCCTGCATGACCTAGAAGAAGACTAGACTGGGTGACCCACTGGTCCTTTTAGGAGCCATCTGGCAACGCCGTACTTGTGTGGCTTACTCTTCCCGCTGCCTCCTGCAAGTCCTTAAGTGCACTTAATCTTTCAAAAACGGGTTTTGGCCGCAGTGTGGATGTTAGGTCATGGGGTTCCTTCAGCCTGGTCACACCAAACTGAAAGAACTGCATTGTCTCGTATGATCAAAACCTATCAGATGTTTGTGGCTGAGACCACGCTTCATGATTTGAGGCTATGGGAGAGAAGGTCCTTTGTCAGAGTGCCAGTGCGTCTCCCAGAAAAGGGCACACACGGTCTGGGTCTGGACAGATCACGTTTCCCAGACAGATTTGTTAACGCTGTTTGGGTCTGCTCGCCTTTCTAGCCGGGCTACTGAGCCAAGCGAGGCTGAGGTGACTTAATCTGTCATTAAACTCACATTACAGACAACGGCACTCAATCTCCTGCTGGCTGGAATGGCTGACTGCGTCCGACACGAGACCCACCATCCTGGGCATGCCACACGCCAATATTGGACGTGGCATGACGTAACGATAGCAACATTTCAGTCTAGTATACATAGGATTGATTATTAAATTGGAAATGTAAAAATATAAAACATCAATATTATTGATTATGATGAAAAGGAATTGGAAAAAAAACATCAATATTATCGATTAAGTTTTATTGATGAATAGGAGTTGGTGAAAAAAACATGATACTGGCTCTTGTGTATTGATAAATAAGAGGTAACGAGGTAAAACACCAATACGATAACTAGGATTTATAAATAAATAGGCAATGAAAAATATAAAATATCCAAAGTTTTGACGCTACTTTATAGATAAATGGGGTTACATTTGGAAAAATTAAACATCAATAATATTAACTTATTTAATGATGAATAGGAGTTAACAAGGTAAAACATCCATAGTATTGACTGGAATTGATTCATAAATAGGAGTTAAAAAAGAAAAACATTAATAATATTGACTAAAATTGATTGATAAATAGGAAATAACAAGGGAAAACATCAATAATATTGATTTATTTATTGATAAATAGGAGTTAACAAGGTAAAACATCAATATATTGACTTATTTATTGATAAATAGGAGTTAACAAAGTAAAACATCAATAATATTGACTACAATGTATATATAAATAGAAAATAACAAGGGAAAACATCAATAATATTGATTTATTTATTGATAAATAGGAGTTAACAAGGTAAAACATCAATCATATTGACTTATTTATTGATAAATAGGAGTTAAAAAGGTAAAATATCAATGATATTTACCTATTTATTAATAAATATGAGTTAAAAAGGTAAAATATCAATGATATTGACTTATTGTCATGTGTAGATAAAAATTAAGTAACAACTTATACTGTATGTCATTTTTGGATATAATGAAATGATAACCTATTATCATAGAATAGAAAGTACTTTATTGATCCCTGGGATCAATAAAGTAATCATAATAATCATAGTAATCATAAGAAATCATACATCATTCCTGGATATAATGAAGTAATAACTTAAAATTATATGTCATTTCTTGATATATTGAGGTAATAACTTATTATTATATGTCATTTCTACATATAATGAAATAATAACGTATTACAATATGTCATTTCTGGATATAATTGACTGTGATTATTGTGGAGTTGATGTTCTTTGATGTTTATTTCTTTCAGTTCCTTTCTCTGCTTCATACAAGCCACCTTGTTTGTTCACCGCTTCCACTCTAAATGGAGTCACGTTATGAACAGTCCTACCCAGCAAAGAAGTCGTACTACTGTATACAACCTTGTTTGTGTGCACAGATCAAGAAATACTTTGAACTGGAGCCTCTGGCACGGGGGAAGCGCTGGATCCTGGAGGGCACAAGCACCGAGCACATGGACGGTGTGAAGGAGGTCTTCTCCCAGTTCATCCTGCTGCTGGAGGACAAGGACACGCCGCCCGCTAGGATATGAAGCTCCTTGGCTCACTCGCTCACTACGCTGAGAGACACTAAACTGCTAACAAGAACACGTCAACCCTCCTTCAGGACTTTCTTCTCCAGGGGCCTTCAGAACCAAGTAGAACCTTTTTGTTATGATGCTCTGTGGGCAACACTTGGAATCTCTAGCTACACCCCTGCTCACAGACACACACACACACACACACACACACATACTCACACAAGTAGATAAGTGTAGCTCTTCTGCTATTGATGTTTGCACCAACAAGTACTTTGTCTACGTCTTATATATTTCTCCTGCACACATTAGTGCGTGACGGGGCAGTCACTACTAGTTTTTGGAACAACAAGGCCACACTGAAAAGAAGGAGTGCTAAAATATTGAAACGTGACAGTTTTACACAAATATGGAGGTTGAGTCGTGACTTTGTTATGAAAGCTTTTTTGTGTAACTGAATTTTTGGCGTTTAAGTTTTGGGAACTAAATTTTTTACATCAACTTATGCTGACAATTTTATTGAACAACAATTTGAGAGCAAAATTAGTTTAATAATTAAATGTATAAAAATTCTGTGTAAAAAATCAGTATCAAATTTAGTATATACAAATTCCATCCATCCATCCATTTAGCTTGTCCCTTTTGGGTTCGCGGTGGGTGCTGGAGCAAAAAATCAGTTTATAAAAATCAGTGTAAAAAAAATATTTGTATACAATTTAGTGTAAACGCTCCAAACTGATTTCAGGTCAATTAAGACCGAAGCACCTCATTGGCTGGTTTTAAGAGAGGATCGATCGCTTCAGGCTTAATTGACCAGCGAATTATCCAGTGTTTTAAAACTCAACAGTCAGTGTTGAGTTTTAAAACACATTTTTCTAGGCTGACTTATTTTCATTTTACACTAAATTTCAAAACAATGTATTTTAACAAACTAAATGTTTATACGCTGAATTATTTTTTTTTATACTGAATTCAAAAACGCTATATTTTTTATACACCCACATTTTTTTCACAATTTGTATTTTTTTATTATTAAATTGTTAGCATAATTTGATATATAAAAAAATATATGTTACATAAATACATTGTCCCAAAAAAATCTTTGGTAAAAAAGACACACTTTAACCTCCATACATACGCAACGTGATAAAATAATAGTTCTTAAGACAACTTTGGTACTGTTGGATCTCCAGAAGGTTCCTAGTCCAGCTGCAGCTATTAGTCCATTCGTTTGTTCAATTCATCCAGTAATCGAATAGTACAATAGAGCACACTTTATCATCTCAATGCGTATTTTCGGGGAAATAGTTGAAATAAAGATTTTTCTGCTTGCCATAATCTTTATATGTTTTTGAAACACATCATCTACATTGAAATTTCACTTTTAACATGTTTGCGTGAGTAAAAACAACAAAGAATCACTCTTGTGTGCGCTCCATTGCAGCAGAAACTATGTCTGTGTGTTTAAAGTTCCAGGGCACATTTTTGATACATTTTTATTACACTTATTAAATGATGAGTTTACAATAAGATAGTGTGGAGGGGGCGTGGCCTGTGGGTCTGCAGTGGAACGGGGTGTGCCAGGACTGGCCTCGAAGACAGCATCAGGTGCGTAGATGGCCCGGGTGGGCCGTGATATCAAATCATCTGTCGCCTTATTAGCAGCAGCCGTGATGTGAAGAGTAGTTGAAGTTGGAGGTGCTGCTGAGAGACAGACGCAGAAAAGACACTTAGCTAAAAGCAAAAGACTTTGCACCATTGGATGAAAATAAAACAGTGTCATACCCAGAATTCCAGGCTCTCCTGGCAGTGTGTGGTTGTCTGAAGAACCCACTAGAGGGCAACCTCTACAGATAGATACACTTATTAAATAATTAATTTACAATCAATGAATCATTGCCGCTCAAGTTTTAAGTAGAGTTTTTTCCCAGCATGCACTATGATGCAGACTAGCAGTGCCGCTTCACCAAGTTAGCTCGCTACACCCCATGTCATTTTTTGATGATTTCTTCCTTTATTTCAATGAATATCTTCCATTTCTTCTTCCTTGCTTCTGTCCATCTCTCGCTATAAGCTCATGCTGGCGAATAAGAGCGGATGTTTACACTTTGAACAATCGCTACGGCAACGAGGCTCCTAACGCCAACTTCATTAAAGTAATACTGGGGAGAAAATAATTAATAGGAATTTTCTTATAATAATACATATTTGAAAATTAGCAAAAATGTGTATTAATAAGTTAATTATTAAAATATTAATAGTTGTATATGAATAATAATTTGTGCCAATATTGAAACAATTAAGTCATAACTTTAGGATGTTTTAAGCCACTACAGTAATGTCTGAGTATTACATGTAAAAAATGTCCTTAGGAAAATACATTGTTATATTAGAAGAATGAAGTAGTCATTTTAGGAAGAATTCATGAGCGTGAAGATAAAATATGTCCTTTTCAGCAAATATTTAAAAGAAAACTTTATTTTTTGGTGGAATTTTTGCCATTATCCACAATTCTGAAGGGAGACGAGAAAACACGTATTTTCCTTTTGTGTGCGTTCTAGACGGTAAAAAACTGCTAGTTAGAGGCAGCTCTACATCTCTTTCAGGAAGTCTGATTAGCAAACAGACTACGGAGGGAGCGTTTGAAATATCACGTTATGTTACGTTACATACGGTATATCCATCCATCCATCCATTTTCTACCGCTTATTCCCTTTTAGGGTCGTGGGGGGCGCTGGCGCCTATCTCAGCTACAATCGGGCGGAAGGCGGGGTACCCCTGGACAAGTCGCCACCTCATCGCAGGGCCAACACAGATAGACAGACAACATTCACACTTACATTCACACACTAGGGCCAATTTAGTGTTGCCAATCAACCTATCCCCAGGTGCATGTCTGTGGAGGTGGGAGGAAGCCGGAGTACCCGGAGGGAACCCACGCATTCACGGGGAGAACATGCAAACTCCAAACAGAAAGATCCCGAGCCTGAATTTGAACCCAGGACTGCAGGACCTTCGTATTGTGAGGCAGACGCACTAACCCCTCTGCCACCGTGAAGCCAAATGAATTAGTAATTAGTAGTGAGGAAAGTCCACAACATTCTTGTCAGAAGTGGGATTCGAACCCACGCCAACAGAGTATACTACGACCTGAACGTAGCGCCTTAGACCGCTCGGCCATCCTGACAGCCCATACGGTATATATGTATATAAAAAACGGTATATACGTATATAAAACAGTTTTTTTTACAGGACTTTAGTGCTGCATTGTTAGCCATCTTGTGCTAGCAGTTTTTGACTATTTAGAATGCACAGAAAAAAGAAAGAAGTGATTGGGAAAAATTCTGAGAAAAGCACAGTTTTCCTTCAACGGTTTAAAACATAATATTTGTCAGTTATTTTTCTCCTTCGAGAAATAAAAGCTTGTAATATTGAAACTATTCTGCTTTGTTTTCAGTGTGGCCTTAAAGTTCCTTCTTAGATTAGTCAGTAGTTTCACCTCACTCTCCTAGCATATTCATATTAGTAGTAATTATTTTAGGACACCTGGTTGTTGTTTGGCATTAACCCTGTTGGCACTGCATCCTCCATCAGTGTGGCTCCATCAGGGGGGATCCATCAGGGTGGATCCATCAGGGTGGCTCCCTCAGGGTGGATCCATCTGCGTGGATCCACAAGGGTGGCTCCCTCAGGGTGGATCCATCAGCGTGGATCCACCAGGGTGGATCAATCAGCGTGGATCCACAAGGATGGATCAATCAGGGTGGATCCATCAACGTAGATCCATCAGGGTAGATCAGTCAATCGTCCTCATAACAGCTGCATTTGACCAGTCATTATCATCATCATCATCATCATCATCATCATCATCATCATCATCATCACAACACCCTGATCCCATCCAGTCTGCAGGTGAAGAAGAGGATGCAGAGGTCATGTGACACAAACTTTCACTGTAGGACATCTTTGATCTTCTGCTTTTCTTTGTGGAAATTAAATTTGTAAAGATGACAAACTGTAAAGTATTTTCATTTTGACGCTGTCCTGTCTCTCTATTGGCCACGCCCATGTCAACATGACGCTGTTGTTGTGCCGTCATGTCTCTTTAGTGGCCACGCCTATGTCAACATGGCAGCATCCTCCAATCAGAAAACAAAGAAGAAAGAGCCTCTCAACAACGGAGAAGCTATTTCTAGATGGCGTGGCCCAGATCTGTACGGCAGCTGTGCCAGCAGTTTAAAGGTTCCAGGTTCGATTGCATCTTCCACCATCCTAGTCACTTGGTAGCATTGCGTGAATTTGAAGTGAATGAGCGATGTCTTTGGCTGTAACGAAAAGCGCTATTGAAAATCCAATCCATTATTATCATTATTACTATTTCTGCCATCAACAAAGGAGAAATAGTTGCCACTAATGTAAAATATATTGCCACCGCTAATAGAAAGATAAAAAGTTGCCACTAATGAAGAAGAAATGGCTGCTAATAATTAATGATATAGTGCCGCCGCTAATGAAGAAGAAATACTGGCCACCAATGAGGAGAAAATATCTGTGACCAATGAAGAAAAAATAGTTGCCACTAAGGAAGAATAGTTGCCACGAACGAAGAATAGCTGCAACCAATGAAAAATAGTTGCTACAAACAAAGAAGAAATAGCCGCCACCAATGATGAAGAAATCATTGCCACTAAGGAAGAAAAGTCGCCACAAACAAAAAGCTCCCATCAATGAATAACAGTTTCCACAAACGAAAAAAGGTATCTGCTACCAATGAAGAGGAAATAGTTCCCACAAACAAAGAAATAGTTGCCACAAATGAAAAAAGAAATAGTTGCCACAAACGAAAAATAGCCGGTACAAATGGTAAAGAAATAGCCGCCACAAATTAAGAATATGTTGCTGCCACAAACGAAGAACAAAATGTTTGCTAAAAAGAAGAAATAGCTGCCACCAAAGTAGAATAGTTGTCACGAACAAAGAAGAAATAGTATTTGCCAAGAAGAAATAGCTGAAGAATAGTCACTACAAACTAAGAAGAGATAGTATTTGCCAAGAATACAAATTGCTGAAAAATAATCACCACAAACTAAGAAAAAAGTATTTGCCAAGAAGAAATAGCTAAAGAATAGTCACCAAAAACTAAGAAGGAATAGCCATCAAACAACAAAGACACGTCTGCCCTTCTCAGTTCTCTGTGAAGCGCTCTAAGTGTCCAGAAAAACGCAAGTGAAAATCTAATTCATTATCATCATCATCATCATTATTATTAGCTCTACCGTCAACGAAGGAGAAATAATTGCCAATAATGAAGAATATATTGCCGCCACTAATGAAGAATAAATAACAGCCACCAATGGAGAGGAAATATCTTCAACTAATGAAGAATAGTTGCCACAATTAAATAATAGCCGCCACAAATGAAGAAGAAATTGTTGCCACTATTGAACAATAGTCACCACAAACGGAGAATAGTTGTCACCGATGAAGAACAGTTGTCGCTCATGAAGAAGAAATAGCCGCCGTCAATGAAGAAGAAATAGTTGCCACTAATGAAGAATAGTCACCACAAACAAAGAATAGAATGAAAAATAAATTGCTGCCACAAATGAAGAATATGTTGTTGCCACAAATGAAGAAGAAAATGTTTGCTAAGAAGAATAAATAGCTGCCACCAATGAAGAAGAAATAGTTGCTACTAATAAAGAATAGTCGCCACATACAAAGGATAGCCGTCACCAATGGAAAGTAAATGGCCACCACGAATGAAGAATATGTTGTTGCCACAAACGAAGAATATTGTGTTTGCTAAGAAGAAATAGCTGCCCACAATGAATAGTCACCACGAACGAAGAAGAAATAATCTTTGCCAAGAAGAAATAACTGAAGAATAGTCGCCACAAACGAAGAATATATTTCTGCCATTCTCAGTTCTCTGTGAAGCGCTTTGAGTGAAAATCTAATCCATTATTATCATCATTATTATTATTTCTGCCGTCAACAAAGGACAGGCAGTTACCAATAATAAATAATATATTGCCACTATCAATGAAGAACAAAATAGCGGCCACCAATGGAGAGGAAATGTCTGCGACTAGTGAAGAATATTTGCCACGAATAAAGAAGAAATAGTTGCCACGAAGGAAGAATAGT
>NC_084617.1:42259911-42284911 GCF_033978795.1 Nerophis ophidion
CGCTCCTAAAATACCTTCATACTTCCTGCTGTTTGGATGTGTCTTGTGTAGAAGAACGGAGAAGAGACATTGCTGACAAGAACATTTAATAAAAAGTTGAATTAGTCGGCACTTCCTCTACTATATTATAGTAAAAAAGTAAATGTATTTAAAATGTACATTTAATGAAGTCACTTTTTGGATCAGTTGTACTTGCAACAGTATTGGGGTATTTTTGTAAGGAAGAAACATGACTTTCACATCCTTTCATTGTTACATTTTTTAATTGAAAAAATATTCTAAATAAAATTCTAAGAAAAAAATCCCTGCAAAAAAAATATATGTAAAAACATAGACATTAAAATATTTACATTTGGAAAAATGTCAAATGAAATACATAAATAAAAATGAGGCAAACTGAAAGACTAATATAGAGAAATTTTTGTTAAAAAAGAAAGAAAAAAAATATTTATATATATATATATGTATATACATATGAGAATACATCTTGAAAAAAAAAAACTTTAAAAATGTAAATTAAAAGACTGAGCAATAATGCGCTTTTGGTAGCCATCCACAAGCTTCTGGTTGTATTTTTGACCACTCCTCTTGACAAAATTGGTGCAGTTTATCTTAATTTATTGGTTTTCTGACATGGACTTGTTTCCTTAGCAAGGCCATTCTAAAACCTTAATTGTAGCCTGATTAAGCCATTCCTTAATCACTTTTGACAGGGGGTTGGGGGGCCTTTTTCAATGTCCCATTTACTCTCTGTAAAACACCAGTTCCATCCATACGTTCATCCATTTTTTACCGCTTATTCTCTTTGGGGTCGCAGGAGGTGCTGGTGCCTATGTCAGCTACAATCAGGCAGAAGGCGGGGTACACCCTGGACAGGTCGCCACCTCATCGCAGGGCCAACACAGATAGACAGACAACATTCACACTCACACTCACACACTAGAGCCAATTTAGTGTTGCCAATTAACCTATCCCCAGGTGCATGTCTTTGGAAGTGGGAGGAAGCCGGAGTACCCGGAGGGAACCCACGCAGTCACGGGTAGAACATGCAAACTCCACACAGAAAGATCCCGAGCCCGGGATTGAACCCAGGACTGCTCAGGACCTTCGTATTGTGAGGCAGACGTACTAACTCCTCCTCCACCGTGCTGCCCAGCACCAGTTCCATTGGCAGCAAAAGAGGCCCGTAGCATAATACTACCACCACCATGCTTGACGGTGGGCATGGTGTTCCTGGGATTAAAAGCTTCACCTTTTTTCCTCCAAACATATTGTTGGGTATTGTGGCCAAACAGCTAAATTTTTGTTTTATCTGACCACAGAACTTCCCTCCAGAAGGTCTTATCTTTGTCCATGTGATGACAGATGAAACAAAAATTTGATCTGTTTGGCCACAACGTGTTAACTACAAATTTCAATAACAAGACAATTTTACAATTTTTTTTAGCAGCCGATTAACACGAATACTCCCTTTTTTACTCTCGAGCTGGGCCGTAGCGGGAGAACCTGGCTGCAGTTCACTTGTTATTCATGAGCCACAAGCGAGCAGAAATGGACGAAGGAAAGTCAATCTTATGTAAATATCAGGTTTAAACCTACCAAGGACAATTTTTCACCATGAAAAGAGGCGTTGCAAGTAAAGAACAAAATGTATAGAGACTTGCAACTCGACTTATACTAAGTCGAGTTGCAAGTCTCTTTACATTTTGTCAAGTCGAGTCTAAAGTCATCAAATTCATGACTCGAGTCCAAGTCATGTGACACGAATCCACACCTCTGTCTTGCTTACTGAATCAGTCACAGTAAAAAGCTAAATGTTATGGTATCACTGCACCTTTAACATCAATGACTTGTTGCTTCACTTGGACTTGAGCCTTTTGACTTGACATGACTTGCTACTTTCCCCAAAATCCAAAGATTAAAAAGTTATTCAGGAGCGCTCCGTATCTTTCATTTTGTACGTGTGTGTCTGTCAGCTAGTGTGCTCTCAGTGCAGCAGGCAATCAAATTAGACCTACGTTGTTTTCATTCCACAGCATTCATCCAATCAAATTGCAGGACAACCCACGAAGAAGGGTTGTCAAACAACGCGCCAGTGAGAAAAAATCATGCCAAAGTTGGTTTTGTTCAGGTATAAAAACTACGACTCGGTCAACAAAAAACGAATTGCAGTATGCAAAACATGCAGTTCGAATATTACAGATGGAGATGCAACAACTTCAAACTTCGTTCGACATTTAAAGATGCACAAAGAAGGGTAAGTTTTGAATGTATGCCTGGGAGAGGCAATGATGAGAGATATAACAATTAGTCTCTCTTAACAAGTGGCTCGATAGCTTCTTTGGACAACAGGGATTTACGTTTATTGATAATTGGCCCTCTTTCTGGGGCCAACCTGGCTTGCTGAGGAGAGACAGCCTTCACCCTAACCAGGAAGGCGCTATCCTCTTGTCTCGGAACATAGATTTCGCATTGAGCCACATTTGACTAACTGCACTAGAGCAAGCCCGGTCACAGGCAATTACAGAGCCTGCTAGCCTGGGTATGGAGTCAGTTAAGTTAGAACTAGCCAGCGCCACACTGGATAATCCCTGTACACATAGCAATTTTCTTAGAATAATACACAACTCACATAATGGTTTTTCTGCTATGACTATGACTACATCAGAGTTAGACATGCGTTCTACTGAGGTGGCAAATTATGATGCGTTCAGTTTATCGCAGCACCAAGTGCACAATCTGAAAATTCCCGTCATATCAATTCCTAGATATGGTCGTAATTATTTTAAGTGCACTGCGCATAATAAACGCAACATTATTAATATTGCTACTACGGATAATTTTATCAACAACTCCTTAAAACAGCCCACTACCTATAATATGGGCTTTCTAAACATCAGATCTTTGTCTCCCAAAACGTTATTAGTTAATGAGGTCATTAGAGACAACAACCTTAACGTCATCGGTTAACGAAATCTGGCTTAAACCAGACGACTTTTTTGCGATAAAGGAGGCATCTCCTCCTAACTATACGAATGCGCATATTGCCCGTCCCCTTAAAAGGGGAGGGGGGGTCGCACTAATATACAACGAAAACTTTAACTTTAGTCCTAACTTAAATAATAAATATAAATCGTTTGAGGTGCTTTCTATGAAGTCTGCCACACCGCTGCCTCTGTGCCTGTCTGTTATCTACCGCCCCCCAGGGCCCTATTCGGACTTTATCAGTGAATTCTCAGAGTTTGTTGCTGATCTAGTGACGCACGCCGATAATATAATCATAATGAGGGACTTTAATATCCATATGAATACCCCATTGGACCCACCGTGCGTGGCGCTCCAGACTATAATTGATAGCTGTGGTCTTACACAAATAATAAATGAACCGACGCATCGCAGCGGTAATACGATAGACCTAGTGCTTGTTAGAGGTATCACCGGTTCCAAACTTATGATACTCCCGTATACTAAAGTAATGTCCGATCATTACCTTATAAAATTCGAAGTTCAGACTCATGTTTGGCAAGCTAATAATAATAATAACTGCTATAGTAACTGCAACATTAATGCTGCCACGACGATGACTCTTGCTGGCCTACTGCCCTCGGTAATGGCACCATTCCCAAAGTATGTGGGCTCTATTGATAACCTCACTAACAACTTTAACAACGCCGTGCGCGAAACCATTGATAGTATAGCACCGCTGAAGTTAAAAAAGGCTCCAAAAAGGCGTACGCCATGGTTTACTGAAGAAACTAGAGCTCAGAAATTATTATGTAGAAAGCTGGAACGCAAATGGCGCATGACTAAACTTGAGGTGCACCATCAAACATGGAGTGATAGTTTAATAACTTATAAACGCATGCTTAACTTAGCTAAAACTAATTATTACTCAAATCTCATCTGCCTTAATAAAAACGATCCCAAATTTTTGTTTAGTACAGTAGCATCGCTAACCCAACAAGGGACTCCTTCCAGTAGCTCCACCCATTCGGCAGATGACTTTATGAAGTTCTTTAATAAGAAAATTGAACTTATTAGAAAGGAGATTAAAGACAATGCGTCTCAGCTACAACTGGGTTATATTAACACAGATACGACTGTATATACGGCGGATACTGCAAATATCCAAAATAGTTTCTCTCGTTTTGATGAAATAACATTAGAAGAATTGTTACAACGTGCAAATGGAATAAAACAAACAACATGTTTACTTGACCCACTTCCTGGGAGACTTATCAAGGAGCTTTTTGTATTATTAGGTCCATCAGTGCTAAATATTATAAACTTATCACTTTCCTCGGGCACTGTTCCCCTAGCATTAAAAAAAATCGTTGTTCATCCTCTCCTTAAAAGACCTAACCTCGATCCTGACCTCATGGTAAACTACCGACCGGTGTCTCACCTTCCCTTTATTTCGAAAATCCTCGAAAAAATTGTTGCAGAGCAGCTAAATGAACACTTAGCGTTTAACAATCTATGTGAAACCTTTCAATCCGGTTTCAGGGCAAATCACTCTACTGAGACAGCCCTCGCAAAAATGATTAATGATCTATTGCTAACGATGGATTCTGATGCGTCATCTATGTTGCTGCTCCTCGATCTTAGCGCTGCTTTCGATACCGTCGATCATAATATTTTATTAGAGCGTATCAAAACACGGATTGGTATGTCACACTTAGCCCTGTCTTGGTTTAACTCTTATCTTACTGACAGGGTGCAGTGCGTCTCCCATAACAGTATGACTTTGGACTATGTTAAGGTAACGTGTGGAGTTCCCCAGGGTTCGGTCCTTGGCCCTGCACTCTTCAGCATCTACATGCTGCCGCTGGGTGACGTCATACGCAAATACGGTATTAGCTTTCACTGTTATGCTGATTACACCCAACTCTACATGCCCCTAAAGCTGACCAACACGCCGGACTGTGGTCAGTTGGAAGCGTGTCTTAATGAAATTAAACAATGGATGTCCGCTAACTTTTTGCAACTCAACGCCAAAAAAACGGAAATGCTGATTATCGGTCCTACTAGACACCGAACTCTATTTAATAATACAACCCTAACATTTGACAACCAATTAATTAAACAAGGCGACACGGTAAAGAATCTGGGTATTATCTTCGACCCAACTCTCTCCTTTGAGGCACACATTAAAAGCGTTACTAAAACGGCCTTCTTTCATCTCCGTAATATCGCTAAAATTCGCTCCATTCTGTCCACTAAAGACGCCGAGATCATTATCCATGTGTTTGTTACGTCTCGCCTCGACTACTGTAACGTATTATTTTCGGGTCTCCCCATGTCTAGCATTAAAAGATTACAGTTGGTACAAAATGCGGCTGCTAGACTTTTGACAAGAACAAGAAAGTTTGATCACATTACGCCTGTACTGGCTCACCTGCACTGGCTTCCTGTGCACTTAAGATGTGACTTTAAGGTTTTACTACTTACGTATAAAATACTACACGGTCTAGCTCCATCCTATCTTGCTGATTGTATTGTACCATATGTCCCGGCAAGAAATCTGCGTTCAAAGGACTCCGGCTTATTAGTGAGTCCCAAAGCCCAAAAAAAGTCTGCGGGCTATAGAGCGTTTTCCGTTCGGGCTCCAGTACTCTGGAATGCCCTCCCGGTAACAGTTCCAGATGCTACCTCAGTAGAAGCATTTAAGTCTCACCTTAAAACTCATTTGTATACTCTAGCCTTTAAATAGACTCCCTTTTTAGACCAGTTGATCTGCCGCTTCTTTTCTTTTTCTCCTATGTCCCACTCTCCCTTGTGGAGGGGGTCCGGTCCGATCCGGTGGCCATGTACTGCTTGCCTATGTATCGGCTGGGGACATCTCTGCGCTGCTGATCCGCCTCCACTTGGGATGGTTTCCTGATGGCTCCGCTGTGAACGGGACTCTCGCTGCTGTGTTGGATCCGCTTTGGACTGGACTCTCGCGACTGTGTTGGATCCATTGTGGATTGAACTTTCACAGTATCATGTTAGACCCGCTCGACATCCATTGCTTTCCTCCTCTCCAAGGTTCTCATAGTCATCATTGTCACCGACGTCCCACTGGGTCATTATTGTCACCGATGTCCCACTGGGTGTGAGTTTTCCTTGCCCTTATGTGGGCCTACCGAGGATGTCGTGGTGGTTTGTGCAGCCCTTTGAGACACTAGTGATTTAGGGCTATATAAGTAAACATTGATTGATTGATTGATAGTTACAATGCAATATGCCATGGAAATACAATTTTAACACTTTTGTGCAAATAAGAGCAGTTGCATTTGTTTTTTCAAATGTGTTTATTCTGTAAAGGAATGAGCTAAAAGTTTAAAATGACTGGTTAATAGTGCTATTATGAAGTGCGAGGTCAGCATTTTTTTCACCCGCAATTTCAAATGCACTTTTTAAATAAATGAATACAGCGTTTTAAAAGCATACACAATCCATGTAAATATATTAGTCTGTGGTTAAAAGGACTTGAAAGGACTCAAAACTCAAAATGCAGGACTTGGGACTTGACTTGAGACTTTCCAGTCTTGACTTTGGACTTGACTCGGGACTTGCCTGTCTTGACTCAGGACTTGACTCGAGACTTGAGGGCAAAGACTTGAGACTTACTTGTGACTTGCAAAACAATGACTTGGTGCCACCCTGAAGTAAGATTACATAAAACCTCAACAGAAATGAAAGACAGTTGGCAGGGTGTCCAAAGGAGACTTTTTTTCATTGCAAACAGTCGATCCAACATCAAAACATGTCAAAACGCTTTCTCGAAACAAACACAAGCTATACATCCGCTATACATCCGATTTAATTACATTTAGGGTTTCTCCATCCATCCATTCATTTTCTACTGCTTATTCCCTTTTGGGGTCGCGGGGGGCGCTGGCGCCTATCTCATTCTCCTTAGTTCATATTAGCCACCTCACGGAACAAAAAGAGATAATATAATGATAGCGTCCAGGAGAAAACAAGATGTCTGACACTCATTTTAGCTTTTATTGCCAATTTTATGCTAACAATGGACCAAATCAAAAAGTATTTCCTCCGTGCAAACACATCTGTCTCCGTGAAGTCATAGACACACAACTTTTGTTCATTCTCCGCTGACACGGTGTGTTCACAGACCATGGGAAAAATGGCCATCAGAACACACTAACAAACACATTAACACCAGCAGGTTGTTAAAGTATGAATCTATCGTTTATTATTTGCACACTATTTGATGCACAAAAAATTGGGCCGGAAGAAGATGTAAAATTCCGAAAAAAAATCTTACAAAAAATGTAAAGTATCGGCATTTTTAAAGAAATGTGTAAAGAAATTCAATGAATAATGTATTTATGTAGTTGAACGACAATTTTTTTGATCTCTAAAAAACACAAAATAAATATAAATACCATTGAGAGATACGCAATGTAAAAAATAAAAAAACTGGACTGAAATAAAACCTTGACAAAATATTAACTATTGACTCCATTTCACCAATCAAACGCCGCTTGGCAGCCACATAACCACACTCAAACTACACAAAGTATGTATGAAAACGAAAATTTTATGTCAGTAGAAATGTTGACATTCCAACACTTCCAACTAAAGAAGACATGCTGCAGTAAGTCGATGTTTTTAATCTTTTAGCTGCACTTTTACAACATAAATTGTTGTGATCCAGTCCCGGATCACATCTTGTGTTCATGTTCGAATCCTGTTTTGTGTTTTGTTTACTTCTGGACTCTGCCGATCCCTGTGTTTGAGCACTTTCTTGTTTATATTGGTCACCATGGCAACCTCATTTGCTTCACATGCACTGGCGCCTGACGCACACCTGTTTTGAATTATTGTGTTGTATTTAAGACCGCCTGCTACCTCAGTTCCTCCTGGCCAGTTTGTTTGCTTCCCGCAACAGTTACATGAGTTTTTCCTATTTTGTATTCTGACTGCTAAGTGTAACTTGCCTCCGCGCGCTCGGCTCGCGGCATTTGGACTCTGAACTCTGCCTGTTGCTTGTGTTAGCATTTAGCTTTCAATGCTAAGGCACGCCTTTGATTTGCTCTTTTGTACAAGTGTTCTTTTGTTGTATTTTACATTAAAACCTGCTCTTACATTCATTTCTGCCTGCTGTGATCCCGTGCACCGAGGGGTGACACTCCACGCGCATCCACGGTGGCGCGCTCCCGTAACAGAAACTGGCCAGCAGAAACGCATTACCTCGCGTGGGATCCTCCAGAACTCCGTCCCCGCCAAGCAGCAAACCCGACCAAGTACTCCACCGCTACAGCCCAGGACTACTCAATAAGGGTTGGTAGTTTGTTCACTCCTCCCGTTCCCTGTCACTATTCTATTAGCTCCTGCCTCCTCTGTCACTCAACGTGACGTCACTTCGTTCCCGCCTCCCCATGACGTCACATCACCTACTTTTTTTTTCAATGATGGCAGTGACAAGGAGTTCTTTGACACAGAATTCCCTCATTTGTCACCCCAGGACTTATTTTCATAAAAGAAAATTTATAAGGACAATTGTAGCAATCCCTAACCCAGTCACCCACCAAAAAATGACTTTAATTCTTGTATTAATTATTATCAGGACATTTTTTGCCACTATAGTTCTGGTCAGCCTTTGCCCCCTACACTTGCTTCCCCGCCTCGTAAGTCTCATTCCCCGCCCAAGTCTGTGTTTTGTTCCTCTTCCCCTAGAGAGGATTTTGAACTGTTTAGAGGGGAGGAGTCTGCCCTCCTCCAAACCTCCCACCGCCCACCCTTGGGGTCAATCTCTGACCTCGGGGAGCGCGCCTGGAATCCGCGTTTTGAGGGGGGGGGCTAGTATTAGCAGCCGTGCTACGGAGGTAGCACAGCTGCGAACCACTAAGCCAGCCTCTTCGACCGTTTTTACAACATATTAAACTCCTACCTATTGGACCTCCTCCACCGGAGTTTCCCCCGGTTAAGTCTGCACTTCCCTCTAGTTCTCCACCACTTGTCTGTCGTCCTGTTAAGCCTCTACGGCCTCCTGGACCTCCCCCGCCTGTCAAGCCACTACGGCCTCCTAGACTTTCTCCACCTGTGTTCCGTCCCGTTAAGCCACCACGGCCACTTAGACCTCCTTCACCAGTCTTCCGTCCTGTTAAAAACTGGCCTTCTAGACCTCCTCCACCTGTGTTCCGTCCTGTTAAACTATTATGGCCTCCTAGACCTCCTCCACTTGTGTTCCGCCCTATTAAGCCCCTACGGCCTCCAAGACCTCCTCCACCTCTGTTCCGTCTGTGCTCTACTTCTTGTGTTAGTCTTGGTCTTTCTGAGAGTTCGAGTCCTAGCCTTCTTCGTAGCCATTGTACTAGTTCTACTAGTCGACCGACTTGTAGATTGAGTCGTAGTCCTGGTCCGAGTTTTTGTTCTAGTCCTGTTCCGAGTCGTGATTGTAGTCCTAGTCCTGGTTCGAGTTTTTGTTCTAGTCCTGTCCCGAGTCTTGTTTCTTGTCATCATCGTAATCTTAGGTCTGATTCCCCTCGTGGTCTAAGTCCGAACCCTAGTCCCTGCCCAAGTTTTGTCCAAGCCCCAGTATTACTGCTAGTCCTAATCATTGTCCAAGTCCTTGCCCGAGCACCAGTAAGATTGTAAGTCCTGGTCCTTGTAAAAGCACCAGTCCGATTGTTAGTCCTGGTCCTCACCCAAGTCCTTGCCCTAGCGTTAGTCTTAGCCCTCATCGTAGTCCTAGTCCATTTCTCAGCCATTCCCCTAGTTCTCCTCGGCGGGTCCCTATGCCTGCTCCACGGCCGATGCCTGCTCAGCCGTCGATGCCTGCTCCTGCTCAGCCGTCGATGCCTACTCCTGCTCAGCCGTCGATACCACTACCTGCTCCGAGGCTGAAACCAGCTCCTGTTCTTCTGCCGGCATCATTACCTGCTCCCCCACGTTGGCCACGGGTGTGGCCATACCCCGGGCGTGCTCCTCAAAGGGCGCGTCCACCTCCACGCCGGCCACGGTTGTGGCCCTACCCAGGGCGTCCTCCTTGTAGGACGCGCCCCGGTCCTTGTCAGCCACGAATGTGGCCTTTGCGGGTCCGCCCGCCTAGACTTTTGTAGCGGCGGCGTTCCACCCGCCGCCGCCACCTATTGTGTCCTCGGTGGATTCGGGGACACGGGACTCGTCCTCCCTCCGCCCTCCTTTCTCTTTTGGACTGTCTCGTTGTTCGGGGGGGGGGGTTCTCTGTACATTGGTTTTTTGGGGCATCTGGGATCAGCCCCTCAAGGGGGTGGTAATGTTGTGATCCGGTCCCGGATCAAATCTTGTGTTCATGTTTGAATCCTGTTTTGTTTACTTCTGGACTCTGCCGATCCCTGTGTTTGAGCACTTCCTTGTTTATATTCGTCACCATGGCAACCTCATTTGCTTCACCTGCACTGGCGCCTGACGCACACCTGTTTTGAATTATTGTGTTGTATTTAAGACCGCCTCCTACTTCAGTTCCTCCTGGCCAGTTTGTTTGCTTCCCGCAACAGTTACGTGAGTTTTTCCTATTTTGTATTCTGACTGCTAAGTGTAACTTACCTCCGCGCGCTCGGCTCGCGGCATTTGGACTCTGAACTCTGCCTGTTGCTTGTATTAGCATTTAACTTTCTGTGCTAAGGCACACCTTTGATTTGCTCTTTTGTACAAGTGTTCTTTTGTTGTATTTTACTTTAAAACCTGCTCGCTCTTACCTTCATTTCTGCCTGCTGTGATCCCGTGTACTGCGGGGTGACAATCCACGCGCATCCACGGTGCTGCGCTCCCTTAACATAAATGACTGTAAAATGTATTATCTCTTTCTTTCTGTCACACACGCACGCATACACACACACACACACACACCAGATACAGTAGTAGAGTTAGTACAATTAAAGAAATAGTTGTTAATAAACCAACATTTCTTCACCAGTTACTTAGTACTTGAGCATGTTTTTCTACTGAATGCTTTGTTTCCAGTAAATATTTGGATGAGTCTAATTACTTTTTAAAAATTAAATGATCAACAATTGTACTCAAGTAAAAGTACTCTTACTTGAGTACAATTGTTGGCTACTCTGCCCACCTGTGTCCCATTATTTTTGTTGGTGTCGTGAAATTCGCTGATGCAATCAAATTTCATCAAGAGTTGTTGGGTGTGTGTTTGTTGTGTGGATGTGACATCTTTGAAGATTTTGTGTGTGTGTGTGTGTGTGTGTGTGGTTCCTGCAGGTCTGAGCTGTAAAAGTCATTAAAGACTTATTGACCTTAAATGATTTCAGCTTTGACCTGCATGCATTTAATATTTATAGCATTGACTTGCAGGGCAACAGATATTAGCAGAAAATGTTTGGATAATAAGAGGTATGTCGATCCAATACTGATATCGAGTATTTGCCTGATGTTAACAAAAAACAAGTATGGGATTACTGTATATCGGCTTGCATGTAAAATGTCCAAAACAATCAGGCCTCATAAATGTCCTCCAACAAACACACCGAGATAGTGAAGGTAAACATACTAGGCTATAGGAGCAGCAGCGAAGCACACAATAGCACACGAGCTAAACGTACACAATAATTCAACATTGCAGTGGATTCATAGTTGCATATTACTTACACTTATGTGTATCAGAAAATATCCAGGAACAAACGTGTCCGCATCGTTTAATTTACTGCGTCATGAGCTTAATGTTATTAATTGTTGTGGCCACTAGATGTCACCAAAGACACAATTACCATTCCACTTTAATTTAAAGACAGCTAAGGATGGTTGAAAATAATTAGGTTAGTGTTTTTTATTGTTTTAGCATTGTTCTCTGTTGGATTCGTTTTACTTGATCAAAATATAACCTTAGAGGGAAATCTAATTTAAAACATTTGTATGCACGTACAACACATTAAAACCTTTAGCATATCAGTATGTGGAATTAAATTATGGAATGGATTGAATAAAGAAGTTAAACATTGTACTGACATGATCCAGTTTAAGAGGCTGTTCAAATTAATAGTGCTTATAAAGTACAAAGAAGAAGAATTATGAGAAACACTTTCAACTTAATTGAAAATAAGATATTCTTCATCTCAGTATGTTGGTATCGACTGAATTGATTAATTACATGTTGCAGAACTGTTGTATTACTCATTCACGGATGTCATTTTCCTTTTTTTTTTCTGTAAAAAGGGTCAGTAAACAAATGTACAGTATATATTTGTGGGCGCTCTGACGTGGGAAAGGGGTAGGATTAAATAAGCTTTGCTTCTTCCTACTCCTTTTCGGACATGATGTGATGTGTATTAAATTGTCTGTATTGTATTGTAAATGTGTTCATGTTCGAAATAAACTAAGAAAGAAAGAAGAAGAAAGAAAAAATATCAGATCAACATCGATATGGGCCAATACTCGATATCAAACAGTTTTTGAGGACACGGCGGACAATGAGTACTCGAAAAAGTACAATTAGTGGAGTAAAAAATACAAAATACTCAATGGTGTGTAACTTGATCCAAGTTTTTGCTATGGATTTATCGTCTCTCTAAAAGATCCAAGTTGTTTTGACCTTCACGTCAACTTTGTCCGAGGCCACATGAACGCCTCGTGGTGTTTGTGTGCCCCCCGCCCATCACTCCTGTTGTTTGTCCTGCTGACCAGATCTGTTTCTCTTCCTGTTCCTGCAGTCTGGGTGCTGATGGAGACACCCCCCCCCCCATGACCCCCCACATCAAAACAAGAGGAGGGAGAGTGGCCCTCTTGGTTTTCAGACGAACATCACCCACTTTCTTTGTTGTCTGAGGGTAACGCTCCCCCTCCTCCCTCCCAGCAGCATCAGTCAAAGGTGGTCTGGTGGTGAGTCCACCTTCAGAAATAACGTGTGGCAAAAACATTTGCCCTCCATTTTGAGTCTGAAATGACTACGTGGAAACACCTGCCCTCAGACCCCTCCCAGTTGGAGGAGCTGCAGCCATTTTGCAGTCAGGTGACACCATGACTTCAACATGGCCGTCCTAAAGACTCCTGACTTTACTGGACTCACAGTCCTGCTGATGGCACACATCAGACCGTCATCTTTTACAGACTCGTGTCACAACTCTGTGAGGACAGATGGACATGACGCTTTCTTCTTCTTCTTCTTCTTCTTCCTCTTCCTCTTACTCTTCCTCCTCTTCCTCCTCCTCAAAGTTAACTTGGGGAAAAATAGCCAAACTTGTTTCGCTCATTATCCAAACTGTACTAATATGATCAACGATATCAGTGATAATAAGAATCATTGTGACTCTTTATGATCTACTCAACCGCAGAGAGTATCAGGACTGGAGTAGTAGAAGCACTAAATGATGCTCGTATATTTTTCTTACACGCAAAGCAGAGTTACTAAGTATTACGGGACAGTTGTTAGGAACTTTAAGGTTAATCACTATCACAGAGAAATATAAATATCTAAAAAAAACAAAAAAAAAAACAACAACAACAAAAACCTATAGAGACAATATTCCAAAATATACAAAGGTTAGTCTGAAAAAAGTGCATATAGTTTTATTAGAACACCATGTGAAAGTAACATTTCTGATTAAACTTTCCTGGAAAAGAGAAATGGAAAGTTGAGATTGAAAGACTACTTTTAAGATAGATAGATAGATAGATAGATAGATAGATAGATAGATAGATAGATAGATAGATAGATAGATAGATAGATAGATAGATGGATAGATGGATAGATAGACAGTTGGTACTTTATTGATTCCTTCAGGAGAGTTCCTTTAGGAAAATAAAAAATAACATTAAATAAAAATTAAATAAACACACATATATATATATATATATATATATATATATATATATATATATATATATATATATATATTAGGGCTGAGCAACAAATAAAAATATTAATCAAAGTTAATCGCACTATTTCTCCGATTAATCACGATTAACTGCATTGTATACGCAAAGCCCAGTAATGAATTCAAAAGTGGTGTGTAGCGCGCCTTTATTGGAATATTTTCTCTCATATGAACAAAAGTGTCAAAACATTTGTTGTGCAAACAATTTAAATCACTACTTTTTAAACAGTAGCAGTTAAATAGCATATTTTTTGAAAATCAGCCCAAAAAATGTAAATACAAACATTCAAGCTTATTGCCATTACCAGGGTATTTAAGCTATCTTGTTTTTTTTATGGAAAATAAATATAATCTATATACAAATCCCTGAGCCACAATCACAACATCCGAGGTAACAATATCTGAGGTAACAGCAGAAACATTTTCTTTTATCAAGGAGAAAGAAAAGAAAGGGTGAAGCACAAAACACTTCACTGCTGGGATTTCCTTTACAGGGGACTAGAATGTAAAGTCCATGTTAATAATGGAGTTCCTTCAGAGGAATCTCAATCAACTCGGTGCAGTTTGTTCATTCTTAGAATTGACGGCCTTTCATTTTAAACATACTGCCCTTTGAATTAAAGTGCCATAACATTAACTGGGCAAACACACTTTTAACAGCATTTTAAAAAATTTAGCTGTCAAACTAAATATTTTTAAATCTTCAGCCTCAGCTTCAACAATGTTGTCAAAGCAAATACAAAATTAAAGCTTATTGCCACTACCTGGGCATTAATGTTATACTGTTCCTTATGAAAAATAAAAAAAATCTTGAGCCACAATCACAACAATTGTACAGGCAATTTCTGAGGTAACAACAGAAAGGTTTTACGGTCATCATGAAGCAGCATAACCAGTCTATATTCAGATGTCCCTATTAGAGAGAGGTGACGCTCAAAAAAATTCACTGCGGGGATTTACTGTGCTGAGGACTAGACTGTAAAGTCATATACTGGAGTTCATTTGTTTACTCCTCTGCACTAAGCCAGTTGCTAAGGCACAAGAGATTATTTACATTTTCAGAAGATAAAACAGCTCTCTTTTTCTGCACAATATGACCAGCAAGAGAAAACAACCTTTCACAGGGGACAGAGGTTGCAGGTGTGGCCAGGTACTTTTGTGCATATGGGGCCATCCTGCTGTGTGAACCTGCATGGTTGGACCACCACTCTAATCGACAGGAATCTGAAATTATGGCAGGTTCTACTCAGTATCGATGCACACTGTTCTCAATTGAGTCTTCTTCATGTTCAGAATCAGACTCAGAGGAAGCAGCCAACAGGGTTAACCTTTTCTTTGGTGGCTCAGAGGTTTTTGTTTGCACAGGTTTCACTGCAGTAACCCTGTCTTCCTTCAGTAAGTTGGTGATTGAGGCCCACACCTCACTCCTCTCAGTTCTGGAGATGCACTTGAGGTCCTTGACCCAAGGGTCCAATGCAGTAGCAATCTTCAGATATGCAATGTTTGCATTTCCCTTACATGTCTCTAGATCCTCTCCAAAAGTAGACTTGAACTTGGTCACGTAGGCGGGGTCATCATCTGAGCTCTCCATCACCCGAAAGAGATGGCAAAAAGCAGGGAGAACCACAGAGCAAGACACATACTTTTCTCCTCCCAAAAGTTCAGTCAAATATCTGCAACAGAAAATCAACTCCACTTCAGCCAAAAACAAATTGCATTCACTTATACACAAAAAATATCCTCTACATATTCATGCTGCATTTACATATTTTTTTCTCTCTTACAGGACATCGGACTGGATATTGAGTAATATGACGTAAAACATACCTGCAAGGTTCCAGTAGCGTTTCCAACCTCTGCAGCTTGTCCATTTCTGCTGGAGTTGGCATGGCAATCTTGATGCTTGTGGTGAGGACGTCACTCAGAGGGCGTTCGTTTCTGCGGATGCTTTTCATCATGTCCAGAGTTGAATTCCATCTGGTAGGAACATCTTGCACAAGGGCCTCTTTCTTATGTCCATGTTCAGCTTGTTTTTGCTCTAATTCTGCTGCATTTGCTGGACTGTGTTTAAAGTGCCCCTACAACTTTTCTGCACTTGGAAAGGATGTTGTCAAACACACTGTTGTGCAGACAAACTGTGACAAAACGCTGGAGACTGTGCGCAAAGCAGGGGATATGATCAAAAGGCAGTGGTCTCGCAGCAGCAATCATATTTCGTGCACTATCCATGCTTAGTGTGGTGACTTTATCTGTCAAATTCCACTGCTGTATAACTTCAGTGAGGTGCCCCGCGCATATTTCAGCATAATGCCTCTCCTCTGTTTTTATTATAGACGGAGCCTGTGAATGCAGCACCCACTTTTCATCAATATAATGCACTGTAACTCCCAGGTAATTATGGTTACCGATTGATGTCCAGTAGTCCCCACTGAGAGCAACTACAGCTGCACGTTGTACAGTCAGTTTTATAGTCCTCTCATTTTCGTACAACTCTTGTATTCTCCGTGCAATGGTGCGTCTTGATGGCGGCTCATACTGTACGTGCTGTCACTTGTTGCGATTCGCACAATGTTTCTCAGGCCGTCGTCTTCCACAACACTAGTAGGCCTACAGTTTGTAACTATCCACTTCACTATGGCATTTGTTAGTTCCACTTTCTACTTTGTTGAATGTTGTGCTCGCATCAACAGTGTGCTTCGCGTTAAAGGGATATTTTAGATTGGAAGTACTCCTGTGATAAGAAAATTCAGCTTGGCAGTGGCTACAAACGACTTTGCTTCTGTCAAATTTGCTGTCTGGAAGTACTTTATAATGAAAATGATCGTGTAAAAGTTCTGTTGAGTTACCCTTCTTCTCCGTGCTTGTTTTTTTTTTCTGAGTTCTTCTTCCTTTTCCGCCAGAGCCAGCAATAGCCATTAACAAAATGAAAGCATGTAAACAACATACGTAAATGCGCGATAAAATTATTCTGTAAAATCCGCCGCCTGGAAGTACTTTATAATGAAAATGACCCTGTAAAAGTTCGGTTGAGTTACCCTTCCTCTCCATGGTTGTTTAGTTTTTTTCTGCGTCTTCTTCCTTTTCCGCGAGAGCCAGCAATAGCCATTAACAAAATGAAAGCATGTAAACAACATACGCAAATGCGCAATAAAATTATTATCGGTGTTAATTAATTGATGGGTTAACCCGAAATTAACGCATTAACTTGCCCACCTATAATAAATATATATACATATATATGTGTGTGTGTGCGTGTGTGTGTGTCCCAGCAACCTGGGGGTTCCTGGTTCGATCCCTAGCTTCTACCAACCTCCGTTGTGTCCTTCAGCAAGACACTTCAGCCTTGCTCCTGATGGGTCTTGGTCAGGGCCTTGCATGGCAGCTCATGTCATCAGTGTGTGAATGGCACTGTGAGTACCTTGAAGGTAGAAAAGCGCTATGCAAGTATAAACCATTTATATATTGTTGCGTTTGGACCAGATGTTCCTCTTGCTAGGATTTTAAGCTGCTGGTCACCCCCAAGTTTTAGCTAAGTTAAGCTGATTTTAAATGAATCCCAGACAGAATAGTTATTTTGACATTTTATTCCAAAGCTTTGGGAGACCAATCTATGAACAACACCTTCAAATCGCATCGCCCAAGTTGATCTGACAATACTACGGAAGTCTCGCATTTTTCCTTACGCCACTCGCCCTCCCTCTAAAGAGCAAATACACTTATCTATTGTCATGTTCAGATGGAGACAGAAAGAGATAGGAAGAAGGAGTATCGCTGTTCCTGCATTCCAAGCACAAGGTCGTCTACAGTGTACCATCGGTCAGGAGATAGAGAAAAGATAAACAGAGTACAAGATGGAACACTAGCTATTTCAAATATGGCTACAGAGAAAAAAATAACTTTGAAATATGGATATATGTAGATATCTATCTCCGTCAATCCCCCTTCAGATCTTCTCCATAAGATCTCTAACACACTTACAGAACTTCTAAAGCACGCCCCACATTAAAGTTGTAGCAAGCCAGTCATGGTCAGCGAGGGAAAACAGCAATTCTCGAAAGTCACTTCTTTGCTTGACCCCTTTCAGAGACATAGCGAACCCAGAAACAGGGTGGGGTTGACTTTCTACGGCTCTAACTATGATGCGGGTGCATAGAGACCTAGCACAAGGGGCGATAAAGTAACCGCATGAGGCTATGATGGCCAAGAAAACTTCAATGGAGATCAGGACGGACTTAATTAGGTCAGTCCACCTGCCAAAGGTGCCTTGGAGCCAATCTTTGAAGGGTTTAGAGACACCGAAAACTTCAGTAAGTTCCTTAGACAGGGCTTGTAGGCCCTCTAAAGCCCTCTGGACCGAGCCATCGGGGGCGGTGTTGTTAGGAATGAAGGTACAGCATTGGTCACCAAACATTGCACACCCACCTTCTTCCTTGGCTAGGATGCGGTCAAGGGCTATGCGGTTCTGGATGGTCATGAGGGAGGTCGGGGCAAGTTGTTCAGCAAGTCCCTCAACAGCGTCACGAGTCAGGTTGGTCAGTCTCAACAGATTATAAAAAACATAGTTAATGCGTTCTACATTTTTAGTAGCAGTCACAGGGAAAATAGCACCAATGATAGGAAGGTTCTCGAAACCTGCACAGGATTCACACCACAATTTATGTTGTTAGGTGACCCCCCTTGGTTGCCCTATTGCATCAAAGTAAACACCATCAGGGTTTCTCATCAAATCAAAGGAGCCCGTTAGACTCGTCCTAGATAGAATATGGCGGCGCCGGCGGGAAGTTAAAGAGGCGCCACTGTAATTGTCAACGCAAGTCAGCAAGTACCTTTTCCCTTGTACCGGCTTGATCATATCAATGAAATCAAAAACTTTACACGATCCACCCTCACCTCCTCTATATTCCAAATTAATTTACTAAACTACTATCGATGTGCAAAATCGTTATTTTCAAATTAAGTTTAGTTATAACTTTTTACCCACTGAAAAATGTTAAAACTAATCCACCTCCCCCTTACGGCAAACCCCGCCTCGCCCTGACAGCAGTCATGCCTACATCAAATCATGGCACCTTATCCATTCCTGTTGTGACTACCAAGAGAGTAAACATTGGGAAACTTAGCCACCCTGGTAACCTAAACAATCTCATTCCTATTTTCTCCAAATCAAAGCCACCATCAAAGCCTGTCAATAACACCATCAGGATGGGTCTGTTGAGTGTCAAGTCGCTGAATAATAAATAATTTTTTGTCAATGATTTTATTACCACTTCTAAACTTGACTTTATGTTTTTTAACTGAAAAATGTTAAAACTATAGAATGTGTCAGAGTCGGATGATTGTCGATTTTGTTGTACGGAGTCTGAATCCACCCTCACCTCCTCCCCCTTCTGTTTCTGAAAAAGGGACTGTGGTTCTATTACTATCACTTACAGAAACATCTAAGAAAAAGGTCAGCTGATAGTCAAGTACAGCAAGAGCAGAGGCAGAGGAATGGTAATGTTTGAGGTAAATGAAAGTCTTTTCAGCCTCTGTGGACCACTGGAGGGTGGTATTAGGGTAGGGGACCCCTTAGTGATAACAACCCTACATTTTATGTAAATTATTTAATATGGTGAAAGCGCCAAAATATGCTTACATTTATTTCGACACAAATGCTGGAATAACACTAACCTCACTCATATGATTTCTGAACTAGGTATTATAAGAACAACTATAAAATACAAATGTATTTCAGCTTTAGGAGTTAACAACCAACCAACCAACCAAACAAACAAACTTGCAGCGAACCACCACCAACAGCATACGCTGACACACAAATACAATTTACGAATACCTTCATTTGTCACTTTCTCATCTTTTCTTTAAGTTGTTTTGTCCTTTACAACCCATATCCTGTATTCATCTCTTACACACACACACACACACACACACAGACACGCACAAAAGAAAAAAGCTGCACGAAAGCTCTTTCTCTACGTTTCACTTTACCATAAAACTTCCAGTTACTTTTCTTAATTTGCCAAACGTTTGAGTTCACTACTTTACGAGTGTTGTACCTCCCTCTTAACCCATTCAAGGGACGTTCTCTTTTCATTTCATTTTTTAAACTCCACCTGTTAATTTCATTGTCGACAACAGTACATTCAATTGATCATTAAACAGTAACGATTCATCACATTTTCCCAGCCACCATCACGTTCCTGTCCGTCACACTCCTTGGCCATTGTGTCTATTTTCCTTAATTTTAGCGCACACTTCAGTGCCGCCTGGAACTCGCAACTAGGGAACTTTACTGTACTTTTACAAATGGCCTCCAACCGCGGAATTTGTCATATGGTATAGAAGGGCCTCCACCCTTACGGTCTTTAATTTTAGTGCACACGTTAATTTCACATGGAACTCCCAATCAGGGAATATTTTATTGTACTTTTACAAATGGCTTCCAACCTATCCTTAATTTTAGTGCACACGTTAATGTCACATGGAACTCGCAACAAGGGAATATTTTACTGTACTTTCACAAACGGATACCAACCCCCTTAATTTTAGTGCACATAAAAATGTCATATGGAACTCGCAACCAGGGAGTATTTACTAAGCCATACAACGGTCATCCGACTCGTTACTCTTTTAGGGGAGACCAAATCCCCAGGGCGGGCCACACCCGACTTTTTGCTTACTTGTCAGTGAAGCAGCCCGTCACGGTAATCTTGACACAATGCCGTGAGTTGGCCACTTATTTACAACTTTTAATGTAATGGCGGACAAGGAAAAAATGCAACCAATCTATTAAAATCACCACTCTGTGTCTGGGGTACAAAACAGTGTTTGACTTACAGACTTCAGGACGGACTCCTAATGCAGATTTTAGAAAAAGGCCTTGCTTACCTTAATGTATGTGTTGGCCTTCAATGGCTTTAATTGAAATTACAGAAGAAAGAACCAATGCAATAGATAGTAAAAAATGTGCAGCAGCAGTGTTTATGGATCTAACTAAAGCATTTGACACAATTGATCACAATATTTTTATCAAAAAACTAGAACGATATGGCATCAGAGGGTTAGTCTTAAACTGGATAAGAAGTTATCTAACGAACAGGAAACAATACTTGAAGCTAGGCGAACACACTTCTACAATGCTAAATATATCCTGTGGTGTACCTCAGGGACCAATACCTGGACCTAAACTATTCAATCTCTATATAAATGACATTTGTAAAGTTACAAGAGATTTAAACCACTACTACCCACCACGCAGTCTGATAGTTTATACATCAATGATTAAATATTAACACTGCAACACATGCCAATACGGCTTTTTTGGTTTACTAAATTACAATTTTAAATTTCCCGGAAGTTTCGTCTTGGAAACGTGTAATGATGACGTGTACGCAGGACGTCACAGGTTTTTAGGAAGTATGAGCGCTACGCACACACACAGGTAAAAGTCCTCTGCTTTAACGGCATAATTATACAGTATTTTGGAGATCTGTGTTGCTGAATCTTTTGCAATTTGTTCAATTAATATTGGAGAAGTCACAGTAGAAAAATGGAGTTGGGAAGCTTTAGCCTTTAGCCACACAAACACACGGTGATTCCTTGTTTAAAATTCCCGGAGCTGAAACTTTACTATGGATCAGAGCGCGGTCAAGCGAACATGAATCACGACGGAATGTCAACCAGCAGGTTTCGGTGAGAAAATTGTGGTTAAAAAGTCACCACTTACCGGATATCAGCTGACCTTGTGTCGTCCGTACAGCTGCCGTCGACACCCGTGACACATGGCGTCAACACACCCGTGGACAAACCCCTCCGTGGACAAACTCATTAAAACACTATCAACACAATAGAAGGATAAGGGATTCCCCAGAATTATCCTAGTAAATGTGTTTAAAAACATCGGCATACGTCCCAATGCTATCGCGTTTTTTTTTTTAATCTAGTCCGTCGCTATCAATATCCTCAAACACAAATCTTTCTTCCTCGCTCAAATTAATGGGGAAATTGTCGTTTTGTCGGTCCGAATCACTGTTTTTGCTGGAGGCTCCCATTAAAATCAATGTGAATATGTAAGGAGCCCCCACACTTGCGACGTCATCGTCTGCGACTTCCTGTAAAGGTGAGGCTTTTTCAGGAAGTACCAAAAGTGGCGAAATTTATCGTCAATTTTCCCTACTAAATCCTTTCAGCAAAAATATGGCAATATCGCGAAATGATCAAGTATGACACATAGAATGGACCTGCTATTCCCGTTTAAATAAGAAAATCTAATTTCAGTAGGCCTTTAAAGTTATTGTTATTTGCAGATGATACAACAGCGTTTTTTTCAGGAGAGAACACACAGAAGATAATACAAATAATAACACAAGAAATGAACAAATTAAAAAAATGGTTCGACAAAAACAGACTATCATTGAATCTCAGTAAAACTAAAACAATGCTATTTGGTAACAGTAGAAGAGAAAGTCAAACACAAATACAAATAGACGGAATAGAAATTGAAAGAGTAAATGAAACAAAATTTCTAGGTATAATGATTGATGATGAATTGAACTGGAAATCTCATGTAAAAAATATACAACATAAAGTAGCAAGAAACACATCAATAATGAATAAAGCCAAATATGTTCTCGACCAAAAATCACTTTATATTCTCGACTGCTCACTTGTGTTACAATATCTGAGTTACTGTGTAGAAATATGGGGAAACAATTACAAAAGTACACTTCATTCACAAACAGTGTTACAAAAAAGATCAGTTAGAATAACACATAATGTTGGATATAGAGAACATACAAACCCATTATTTATTGAATCCAAGACACTGAAATTCCACGACATAGTGAAATTGCAAACAGCTAAAATTATACACAAAGCAAACTATAACCTGCTTCCCAAGAATATACAACCATTCTTCTCAACAAAAGAGGAGAAATATAATCTTAGAGAAAAATGTAATTTAACACATTTGTAAGCACGTACAACACTTAAAACCTTCAGTTTTTCAGTTTGTGGAATTAAATTATGGAATGGATTAAGCAAAGCAGTTAAACAATGTACTAATATGATCCACTTCAAGAAACTCTTCAAACTTAAAGTGTTTACAAAGTACAAAAAAGAAGAACCATGATAAACATTCTGAATTTATTCACCCCTTCATTCTTTCATTTTCAAAATAATCGTACTTATCTCATCGTATAGAATAAAACTTACGTCACCAAGTATTTATTTATTTATTTATTTTTATTGTGATTACTTATGGAGTATAATGTGAATACATTGAGAAAGGGGAGGGGAAAAAGTTTTAGCAACTGTTATGTAAAAGAAAAGGAATAGGATTAAATAAGCTTTGCTTCTTCCTACTCTTTTTCGAACATGTTGAAAAGAGAAACTGGAAATTGTGATACATCATGTTGTTTGCTTGCATGTTCGAAATAAACTCAAACTCAAACTCAAACTCAAGTGAGTCTGTCCGGATGATTGTAAGAGATGTCCAATTCTCAGCGTGTCATCCAAGACGAGCCCTCTAATTGTTGCGTTTGGACCAGATGTTGCTTTTGCTGGGAATTTAATCTGCTGGTCAACCCCAAATTCTTTTGATGACACATAAGCTGATTTTAAATAAATCCCAGACAGAATACAGTAGTTATTTTGACATTTTATTCCAAAGCTTTGGGAGACCAATCTATGAACAATAGCTTCAAATCGCAATGCCCAAGTTGATCTGACAATACTACGGAAGTTTTGCCTTTTTCCCTACGCCACTCGCCCTCCCCCTCCCCCTACAGAGCGAATACACTTATCTATTGTCTTCCTCAGCTGGAGACAGAAAGAGATAGGAAGAAGGAGTGTCGCTGTTCTTGCATTCTAAGCACAAGGTCATCTACAGTGTACCATCGGTCAGGAGATAGGGAAAAGATAAACAAGATGGAACACTAGCTATTTCAAATATGACTATAGAGAAAAGAAATAACTTTTAAATATGGATATATGTAGATATCTATCTCTGTCAATATATATATATATATATATATATATATATATATACACACACACACTAGGGTTGTACGATATACAAAGTACTAATGTATCATAAACGGTACTATATATACTGCTTATGAAACATACCGGTTCTATGTTTTTTTTTATCACATCGTGACATTGCTGGTTTTACGAGCAGAGGAGCATGTTCGGCAGCACACACACACAGAGTACTTACAATCAGATAAAGTGTGTAGACAGAAAAGGGAGAATGGACGCATTGTGATCTAAAAACTAAAGATAAAGATGAAGTTACAGCACTGAAACACCCTCAGGAAGTGGTGCTTTAAGACAAAAATAACTATAAAAAGAAATATTTTTTAAATATATATATTTTTAAAACTCCAAATAAATTATCTGTAAAATAAAAATAAACGTACATTTTTGAAAAAAATAAATTTTATAGAAAAAATATTAAATCCTGAAAAAATCTTTAAACATATGTTTAAAAATGTAAATTGAAACGTGTGTGTGTATATAGTCACATGCTGAAAAAAATCTCAGACAAAAATAAATATAATATCCTTTTATCCATCCATTTCCTACCGCTTATTCCCTTTGGAATCGCGGAGGGCGCTGGTGCCTATATATACATCAATCAATCAATCAATGTTTACTTATATAGCCCTGAATCACTAGTGTCTCAAAGGGCTGCACAAACCACAACACTAACCACTACGACATCCTCGGTAGGCCCACATAAGGGCAAGGAAAACTCACTCCCATATACATGTATGTGTATATATTTACATACACATACATGTATGTAAATACATACATGTGTGTGTGTGTGTGTGTGTGTGTGTGTGCGTGTGTGTGTGTTTATATATATATATATATATATATATATATATATATATATATATATATATATATTTATATGTATATGTATTAAAAAGTATTTTAGAGATTTTCTTCATATGTAAAACATTTTTAAAAAACCACAATAAAAAAAAACTAATTGGAAATGACACTTTTTTATTTCTAAGGAATTAAAATTTATAAATAATAAAAAAAATATGAAAGGCATTTCTAAAAAAAAAACACCTCTAAATTTTAATGCTATATTACAGAGTTTTACTACAGAATAAAACAAATACAAAATGTGAAAAATCGACTGAAAGAAAGTGACCTATAAT